>NW_022196910.1:38628680-38649314 GCF_008632895.1 Mastomys coucha
CTATTCTCTAGAAGTCTGAAATATGTAATCTGAAAATCCTTAATAAAATTGGATTTAATTTTATAAAATACACTGGTGATATTTGAAGTTTTTACAACTCTACATAACTTTGAAGATGGGAGAGCTGCTAATTCTGTGCCTGGCCTGTTAAATAAAAACAGCCACTCTGACCTGTTAAAATTAATTTGAAGAGTCTTAGCAAGTTAAGTCTACGATATGATGAAGGGATCCTGTGGTCTGCAACATTTCATTGTCTTACAAGCTTTACAGTTCTGAGTTTACAGTTTCATTGTTTAAAGCTATGATATGTGGTGTCAAGTTTATTTTTCCTCTAAGAAACCATGGAAACCCTGTACAGTTTTTTCCTGTTTTAAAAAATTATTCTATGTGCATTGGTTTTGACGGTGTCACATCTTTTAGAACTGGAGTTACAGTTGTGAGCTGTGTGGGTGCTGGGAATTGAACCTGGGTCCTTTGGAAGAAAAGACTGTTCGTAATCACTGAGCATGTACATGCATGTACACCATACAGTTTTTTATAAACACAAACTCTTGAGGAAGTAATTTTGCAGACCCATGGTCTTTCTATTCTGGTAGGTGACCAGAATGCTCTCACACAATTCGTTGTTTACTTTGAATGTCTGAAAGGTATGTCTACAGTTTTTAGGATTCTTTTATGTTAAACATCAAAGCAGTTAGCACCAGCTGGTCTGTAAAGGGTGACATCGCCATTGTTTGGCTATGGTGAGCTCATTGACAAAATCACATAAGGAGACATTAGCTTTGATCCTTGTTATGTTTAGTGACAATGATTGGTGTATATGATAAAAGTCTAGAGGTAATAAATTTTTATATCCATGTTTGTAACGACAGAATTTATGGGTTTATCTGAGTTACAGACTATTCCCATTACAACTTTCAAAACAGATGCCTTTGAAAACTATCTTGCTATGCAGAAGTATGAAATCTAGTAACTACATACTTGATTTCAGGGCTTGGTTTAAGAATATAGTCTTTTAATTAGTATAATGTGAGTTTTAGGCTTAAGTTTTAGCTTTAAATTAACATGTTGATCTACATATAGAGTATGTAATTTAGAAGAAGCATAATTTATAGGGAGTTTGGGAAACACAGATGTGCCAATCACTTTAAAAGAATCTACATTGTATATTTCCTTGGTAATTATAAACTCAATTTTTAAAAAAAGTTAGGTAATTTTAACTATGCAGTCTCTGAGTAAACATGTATCTGGCAGTGGCAAAAATAGTACTGATATTAAGAGATATGGTTATTTGGTTCTGCTGGTTTATAAACTCAGACATTAACCTGCATTAAAAACAAAAGTTCTTAGACTAATTATGGTCTGTCACATGATTTTAGAGAAGTGGAAGCATTGTTGGGATAGAAATTCTCATTTAAAGATTTTTTCCCCCAGATTTTTACATAGTGTGTAACACTATTTTTACATAGTGTTTTCATTTTGACATCTTACTGTAGTTTCAGATTTTTCATCTTTCAAGAAGTTTTAAAGATGTCTTTATCAAAGGAGAAATTTTGCACAAGAAAATTGTCAGGAAGTGAGTTAATTGACTTAAAATTCATATAAAGCTCATGTTTAAGTTGCTTAAAGTAAAGGTAATACGTTGAAACTACATTTAAAATGAATTGGCAATGATCAAAAAATGCAAGTGACAAACCCAACATTTATTCTGTGGTTTGGTAGGATAATTTCTGTCACTTAAAAACTTGGTAGGGATACATAGGGAATCTGGCATTTGGCTAAAGGAACTAAACCAGAGCTGGGGAAAGTCCTTGGAGAGCGAGCTGCAGCTAAGCAGTGAGCCAGTGAGGGTAACAGCCTGGGTGTGATTGCTCAGGACTGCCTCAGCGCAAGCACGCTAGGCTGTAATCCAGCCTGCCCTACGCTTCATACGTTCAAAAATGTTAAGTGAAATTCCAACTTATTTTTCTAATTACATGATCTCAGGCTTGATGGGCAGTATTTTGACTTTGTGTATAGTAGACTACATTAAGGAGGCTTCAAGTTTTCTCATTTCTTAAAAGTGCTGGCTCAGTATCATCTAAAAACTTCATTTCTTAGAGTGGGATGGTGGTGGTGCACACCTTTAATCCCAGCACTTAGGAGGCAGCGACAGGCGGATTTCTGAGTTCGAGGCCAGCCTGGTCTACAGAGTGAGTACCAGGACAGCCAGGACTACATAGAGAAACCCTGTCTTGAAAAACCAAATAACCACTGAGCCTGGAAAGATGGCTCGGTGGAAAGCGTTTGCTGTTCTTGCAGAAGACCTGGTTCCTTTTCCAGCAGCTACAGTGTCTGTACATAACTCCTGTCCAAGGGAGATGGCAGATACTGCTCATAAGCATACAGTGAATCTTTAAAAAAGGTTTTAAGGTGTAGGAGAGTACATTACAGACTGCTGGTTCACTCTCCACCCCCAATGCTATTTGTTGACATCTAGGAAGTTTCTGTTAGAATAATGAGAAAAGTTTAGGCAAACCTGAATAATCCATACCATAATGCTTTTAATGGCCAGGTATAAGTGGGTAACATGATTAAACTTGGGCTTTGGTGCCCACCTTCCATTTGTTAGGAAAAGTCAGTATTTAGTACATGAGCATTAATAAAATATATCTAGAACATGATTTAACCATAGAATTTTTTTTAATCAACACAAGTATACTTAAATTTTGTTTTACTCTGAGCATACTTTGGAAGAACTTAGGTGGTTTTAAAGTTTTTACTTAGTGGTTTCAAAGGCCAAAGTGTTGCTAGGTAACAGGTGCATAAGTACACATAAATACTATTAGACTGGGTAATGCCATGGCCCTATTGAAAACTTTTCATGTTTGCTACCTTTACTTTTAAGGGGAGCTCAATTTGAACTGTTTCTGTGTGATTTCTTTGGTCTTTGGTAGTATCCTGAGAAGACAAGTGAAGTCAATTCTACTATACTATCTTCAGCCTGACACTCTTCTGAGATGCCTATTCTGTACGTATCAGTCCTGCGTGATGTTGGACTTAGCATTAGATGTTTCCTGTATTATGGGAAGGTTGGTTTAGATGGAGATAGACACACACACACAAACACACACACACACACACACAGAGTAGAATCTGGTATGAATTGGGAAAGTAGAATTTGCAATGACAGTAATAACTGCTGCCATTTAGATTGAAGAATGCATAGTTAGTTGGGTGTTTAGTGAAGTGCAATTTGTTAACTTGATTTTTATTATTTAGAAAAAGTTCTCATCGACTGGCCTGGGACTCACTATATAGACCAGGTTGGTCAACTCAGGTCTGTGTCTCCATGAGTTGTGCACATAATGTGTGCCATGCCTGGTTCTGGTCAAAATTTGATAGGTGATAAAATTAGAAAGGAGTTCGCTCCAGACTAAGGTAAAGTTTAAACAGTTTTGGGTAAGGAAAGGTTGCAAGATGTGGACAGGCAGAGGCAGTGGAGTTTACAGTGCTTGGAGGTGTTTGAATGCTGCACTTCCCAGTATTCAACTCCAATTTGAGAATATCTGAGGATCTTGTGTGCAGATGCACTTGGGATTTCACCCATCTACCCCCTCTGAAGGATTGCAAGGAGTGAAAACTCAAGCCCAGTTTGCAGGGGCTGAGGGTAGGACTTGGAGTATCATGGGGGTAGGGGAGAAGGCAATTTAAAATCTCTAGTACCTGGGGCTGGGCAAATGTTGGGCTAGAGATGCGGCACCTAGTGGAGTACTTGCTGAGTGTCTACAAGGCCCTCGGTCCCATAGCCAGGATGAGAAAAACGGGGAAAGAAAAGGTGGTATGGGCACTGCTTGTCCCATAAACAGTGCTGGCTGGGTGGGCCAGTGTAGGTGCTGTTAAGGTGATCTTACTGGAGTCTGCAGCTGGGCAGTTCTTGAGTTGACTTCCCTTGAATGCCTCTTGAGGCATTCCGGTGTGCTACACAAATTGGTCACTAGGGGTCATCAGCTCCTCAGCTTGTACTGAGAAAAGCTATAGACCTGAGAAGTATATTAGAAATCTATTAGAAATTAGACATTAAGAATTTTTGAGGTTCCCTCCCCTGAAAACTAGGAAATGGTTGAGAAGTCTTGGGCTTTATCAATGTGAGTGGGACTATCTGTTTTAAGCACTGACAAAAATACCTGATAATTTCATGGTATAGTGGCTTTCTAACTTTTCTGTGCATACAGTGGGGTGGCAAGTATGCCATAGCCTTCAAGGCCGGCAACTTTAACCTCAGCCATTTTATCTGTCCTTGTTACTCTTGCAGGCATTGGGATGCTGGTATAGGAATACCTCACACTATTGCTAAAAACAAAACAAAACTTCAAACCCCATGGGATTCAATGTATATGGACTTAGGGAATAATATGAGTCAGGTTTAGGGTGTATCATAGTGCATATAGGGTTTGATAGCTAGGTATTGATAGAGGAAAGAGTGCTGAGAGGCACATGTGCTTAACACATTTGTAGTCTTTGACTTATGTGTTGAAGTTAAAAAACCTTTATGACCCAGGAAACTGGGAAGCAAGGTCAGGGATTATGGCAGAACACAGCTTGTGCACAGGCTGGTCTGTTGCCCGCACTTCACCTTGGCTCCCTTCTTCACCTCTGAACTGGTAAGAATTTGCCTGCACACTTGAGCTGTCCAGGCCTCTTGTACATGAGTCTACAGGGTGCTGGTGGTACATTCATTCTCTGCTTGCCATGTAGGTGGGGTATTTGGAGTCCTTAAGAGGGAGTGTCCTGAGTAGACATTTTCACTGAAATTCAGTCCTAAGGCTCAGGGCTCTAGGTAAGAGCAACTGGGCTCCATAGCCCTTACTAAATCAGTTCCATCCAAGAAGTAGTTTTGTATGTTTAGTGATTCCTCCATTGTAACTAAAAAATTTTTTCCATGTCCCACTTTCTGTGAGTCAATTCTTTATCAAAGGCGTGCCTTTATAAAAGTTACTGAGTACTTGAGTAATCTGAGTTACTGAGTACTTGGCAGTAAGTACTTAGATGTACTAGACCTGTGGAAAACAGAACAGTGTCCTTAAAGTTGAATGAATCATTAATTATGTAAAGCAAAACATTTTTAATGATTCCTGCATTTTCTGACGATTTATCTTTGAGGGTTTTTGTTTTTCTTTAGGGGGAATAAAAGGCCTTTATAGCCAGTTAAGTGAAGTGGCTGTTGAAATAAACTGAGCAGAGTTTCAGTCAACAAAATTCTGAAACTTAAATTTCCAATAATCAAACTCATTGTGGTCAGTGTACACATAGCTTACCACAAAAATACTAATTGTGAAACAGCCAGAGGGAAATATGGGATTTTAAAGTCTGTAGTCAGAATGAAGAGGGCACGTTTGAAATCTGTGATGGCTGGGCATTTGCAAATATTTTTGGAAAAACAGTGCCTTATTTTTTTCTGGTAAACTGGGCTACAGCTCACAGTTCAGTGTTTTACCAGATGGAATGCCTTTGTCAACTATGCCTGTATGTATCAGCTACACAACTATACCTGGCTTTAGGGACTCTGAATACACTTTGCAGATAACAAGCGAATGCCATTCTGCTGAAAAAGATAGTGTAAGGAACTCTGCAGTGCTCACTTGTTCTACAGAGGTAGGGAGAAAGAAACTAACATGGTTAGTAATCAGAATTACAAATCTCTTCTTGGTATGCACAAAGATCGCTCATGCATAATCCCATTAGAAATCTTTACTTTTTATTTTTTTTTAATAAAAAAGTTGAAAGGCCCTGAAATGAAGCCAAATTTAAGACTCAGAATTATTTATTGGGTCAGAACCTTGGGTGAAGGTTCAAGTACTCTGGTTTTTCAGACGTTTCTGTTAGCTCAGATAAGTTAGAGTTCCTTAGCCTGACATGAAAGAGTTTGAATAGTTCACCCTCGACATTCTCTTCGATTGGATTCTTGATTCTTCCTTGCAGTGTGGCAGCAGCCCTTGTCTGATCAACAGCCTGTTTTGTCCTAATCTCCTTATGGTGAGAGGAGGCTTAGAGGTTATTTTCCCAAACTGGAGACTAGATCTGTGCTTTTTATTCTACCTTATCAGGAAGCAGCGTCTCTGAAAAGTTTAAATGCAAGACGGGGGACTAGGACCTTCCAGAGTCAGATTCCCATAGGTGTTTGTAGGACATCGCTAAGGCTTGTGTGTGACCTCAGAATGCTTGACATCTGCCTACCCTGCTACTGCTGTGGACTGCAAGGTCTGATCTAGAAGGAAATCTGAGGAGGTAGAGAGATTGCAACCTGTTCTTGGGACCTGCTGATTTCTGACCTGCGTTCACATACAATACTACGTGATGCATACACAGAAGCAAAACTCACGGAAACCAAAATAAACTGCTTGTTGAGTTTGGCTATTTTGACTGTGCTCTTGTGATGGAAAAGGAAACCAAGAACGTATACCTGGAGTGAGTCCATCCTTTCCCTGCCACTCCACGAAACCGGTAGCTTTATTGTTTTGGTTTAGCTAATCTCTACAGGAAAACTATTTAATGACTGAACAACAACAACAAAAAGCTGGAAGCACACTTGGGTTTTGTTTCCTGAGATGCTTGCATTGGTATCGGGGAAAATGCACGCCTTGGAACTTTGTCCCCTAAATTTTATGCCCTTGTCTGGAGCCGTTTCCGCGCTAACCCCAGAGGTGGCTCCCCAGGCCAGCCTGGATCTGCTGCCCGCCCCCGCAGCGGAGAGCCCACCCGCCGGGGGAGGGTGGGACCGTGGGGATGGCCTTTCGGCGCCCTCTGGGCGTCACCGGTAGCCGCGGCGACCTCAGCGGCCGCGTGGAGCCGCCAGGGTTTCCAGAGCCCGGCTTCCGGGCGGCGCGGGCGGCCGTGGGCGGCGGGGCGGAGCCGGCGGCGGGCGTGTCCGGGGGCGGAGCCGGCGGCGGGGGCGTGTCCGCGGCGGGCTCTGGGAAGGCCCCAAGTTAATGAGGCGTACGCCGGCTGCCGAGCGCCTCTCGGAGCTGGGTTTTCCCCCGCGGCGCGGGCGCCAGGAGCCGCCTTTTCCGCTGGGTGTCACTCGGGGGTGGGGAGGGTGGCCCATTGAAAAGCGCCGCGAGGGGCCCCGGCCAGTGCCCTTCAGTGAGCGCTCGCCGGAGGACGGTAGAGAGCAGCCCGGAATCTTGTGGCGAGTGAGGACGCGCCTGTCCCTCTGCCGGGACCCCGAGCCACCGCCGTCACCGCCACCGCTCTGTCTCCTGCGAGTCAGCCTCCTCTGCGCGCTCCGGGCGGGCAGCCGCGGAAGCCGCTGGGGCGAGGACGGCGCAGGACTGCTACTTCTACCCCCAGCCGGAGCGTCTGGAAGCCTGAAGGCCAAACGGAGCAGCAGCACCCCTTATGCCGGAAAGATGCTGGAGAGCAGCGGCTGTAAGGCGCTGAAGGAAGGGGTGCTGGAAAAGCGAAGTGACGGGCTGCTGCAGCTCTGGAAGAAAAAGTGCTGCATCCTCACTGAGGAAGGGCTGCTGCTCATACCGCCCAAGCAGCTACAACATCAGCAGCAGCAGCAACAGCCCGGGCAGGGGACAGCCGAACCGTCCCAACCCAGTGGCCCCGCCGTCGCCAGCCTCGAGCCAGCAGTCAAGCTGAAGGAATTGCACTTTTCCAATATGAAGACTGTAGACTGCGTGGAGCGCAAGGGCAAGTATATGTACTTCACTGTGGTGATGGCGGAGGGCAAAGAGATCGACTTTCGGTGCCCCCAGGACCAGGGCTGGAACGCCGAGATCACTTTGCAGATGGTGCAGTACAAAAATCGCCAGGCCATACTGGCGGTCAAGTCTACCAGGCAGAAGCAGCAGCACCTGGTCCAGCAGCAGCCTCCGCAGACGCAGCAGATCCAACCCCAACCCCAGCCGCAGATCCAACCCCAGCCCCAGCCGCAGATCCAACCCCAGCCCCAGCCGCAGATCCAGCCTCAACCCCAACCCCAGCCCCAGCCCCAGGCCCAACCTCAGCCCCAGCCCCAACAGCTCCACTCGTACCCGCATCCGCATCCTCATCCTTACCCTCACTCTCACCCGCACCAGCACCCGCACCCGCACTCGCACCCACACCCTCATCCACACCAACTCCAGCACGCGCACCAGCCTCTTCACTCGCAGCCGCAGGGCCACCGGCTTCTCCGCAGCACCTCCAACTCTGCCTGAAGAGGGCGGCACCCGGGCCACTCAAGGTAAGGTCCTGGCAACTTGGGACACCTAGAAACGTGCCACCATGGCTGTTGGGAAGAGTAGAAAGCTTATTGACCTGTTCCGTTCAGTCAGCAAAGTAAAAACAAAAACAAAATACCAAAAAAAAAAAAAAAAAAAATCGTTTCAAGTTTCTGGAGAGGTGGCAAGAAGATGGGTTAGCTGGAGCTTGTAGAGGCAGGGCGGGGAGAGAAGAGCCGGAGGAATTCCTCCACGGAGCGGGGCACGGGGTATAGACCACCGACCTTCCCACCACCGCGATCACTCTTGTTCAGTGCCATCCTCCTTAGAGCTACTTTATCGTGCGCCTTCGCAGCAACATAACGACCTGGTGTCCTTCTAGGCACTCCATCCTTTGTACTGGCCGGGAGGGAACAGTATCTTGACTTCTGAGTCATTCATTTCATTGGGTGTCCTTTCTTTCCAGGTTTTGAGGACTTCGGGAAGTGGGAAGAGTGCATTGCTATCAAATTCACTTGGATCAAAACCAACAAGAGTCTCCCCACCCCGTGCCATATCAAGTAGTTTGGACATCACCCGACGGATAACGAGCTTGCAGTTCCTCGTAGTTTTCTGCGTAATCTTCATCACAGTTGCAGGAAGCAGATTTGAGTCAAGATGACTTTTATTTATGAACCTTTGGAAGGATCACCTAATATAATGGACCTTGTAGGAGCAATTTATGTACTGTAATTTTATTTTAATGTTATTTTGGTTTATGATTATTTATTAGTTTTTTAATGCCTATTCTAAGACATTTCTGAATGTAGGCCATCTCCTCCCCCTCCTCACCAAAAAAAAAAAAAAAAAAAAAAAAAAAAAAAAAAAAAAAAGAAAGAAAAAGAAAAAAAAAGAAAAAAGAAAGAAACTTTATTTTCAGAAACCTATTTCTTAGTAAGCAAGCCCTGATCTTGGAAAAGAAAAATGGAAAGGGTGGTGGAGGGGGCAAACGAGAAATGAATTCATTATTCCCAGGACATTCTCATAAAGTCGACTCTTTCATTGTATTTGAAGAAGTTGAAATTAAATTCTGATATTACTTTCACTTTTTAAGGTCTCTTTTATAGACGTGTAGTGTGTGCAGATGTTTCTTTTAAAAAAGCTGATGGGTTTGGAATGTATAATTATGAAAACCTGGTGGTCAAGATCACGCTTTTCTAGGAAGAAATCAGTATGAATGACACTGGATTTGAAAACATTTAAATGCTACTCAGCAAGGCCCTAATGAGTGGCTTGAGGATGTGGTGAACTCTGCTGTTGAGGGGAACTTGCAGTGACTGTGTAGGAAATCATACTGACTCCTTCTGGAGCCGAGAGCTGGGCTCAAGTGCCCCTAGGATTGAATCCTAGCACCAGAAATGGTCGTTTTTGATTGTGAGTATTAATGGTTCCATTTTAAAATTAGGGGGTGCCCCACTTAAGAGTATTTTTACCCAGCTTCGAGATCTCTGCATACTCAGTTTGGGCCACATTTTCTTAGCCTTTTACTTTGTCTTAGATGCACTCAGAGTAATTTGTAAATATTTCAAAGGACTGGGAACCATAACATTTTAAATTTCATATTGAAAATAAGACTGGGCAGAGAAAGCAACACTTCTCTTTTTGCTGCTCTTGGGTGTGTCTGGACCTTCCCTGTTGTGGTTAGGTAGCTAAATTCACCATTTGGATAGTAAGGAAGTCTAGAGAAGCTGCCGTCAGGGGTTCTCAACCTGTTGGCCTTGACCCCTTTGTGGGTCAATACAGAGGTTGCATATCAGATCTTTACATTATGATTCATAACTGCAAGACAGTTAGGAAACAGCAATGACTGGGGGCTCCCTGCAACATCACAGCATGGGGGGCTGTATTAAAGAGTCACAACATTGGAAAGGTTGAGAACCACAGCTCTAGAGTGTCAGAAAGAAAACAAACTCTTGTTCAACAGTCAGGATGTTGTGGGGGTGGAGAGAGGATGTGCTTTTAAAGGTAGAACAAACCCTCCACTGTGTAAAATCAAAGGGACAGTCAGGAGTCATAAAGGCAGACACTACTTCAGTGGAAAAGGAGTCCCAGCTAATACCAAAGTCTCTAGGGCTTGAAAGTCACTTCCTCGCTGCCTGACTGGTCTCTGCCCTGCCTGACCCTTTTTCAGGATCTTGATTAGCATTTCTCCGACATCCAAACTGGAATGCTGGTTTTAAGAAATGAGATGTCTTTTTCCTCACCTTTTGTACGGAAAGGAGATTTGGCGAGACAAATGCTGTAATTTCGAAGTCATAATTTAGTTGAAAAGTTGCAGGGGTCAGAGAAGGGGTGGGGGTGGAGGGGTGAGAGTTGTAACTCAATCAGGAAAACCTGAGTGAATTCTCACCTTCAGCGCTGCCTAATTTGTAGCTGTGAAAATATTCTGCCAAAGGTTTAAAACATAGCATGTATGTGGGGCAGCCCCAAGAGCCATGTTGACAACATTTCCCAGGTTTGATGTGGCTTACTTGGAGCCATTTTTGTACTTTCTGACAGGAGGCAAACACACAGTCCTGTAGTTTGGTCATGCAGCTCCTACAGCCAGTTAACTTCCCAGCTCCTTTCAGCTGCATCACTTTCCCTCTACATTGATGGATTATCAGGATAGTGAAGGCCATACATACCTAATGACTTGAAAATTAAGATTTAATTGAAAAGTTTCGGGGTGGGGTGGGGTGGGGGAGTTGGAACTTGAAACAGGAAAACCTGAGGCATGAGACTGGCTTGATAATGTGGTGAACTGAATCTACTAAAAGAAAATGATGTTTTTTTTTTTTTTTTTTCAAAGACAGGTCTATTGTTGGATGACATATAAAACTAGGTCACCACATTGCTGAAAAAACAAAACAAAACCCAGCAAAAACAAAAACCCAACAACAACAACAAAACCAAAAATAAGAAAACATGCTCAGTCTCTGTCTTAGTTGCTAGAATTTTCATAACTCTGTATCTTCAATGATGGGTTAAACTGACCCTCCCCAAAGCTTTCTCTTGAAATCTCAGCTATTAGAAAACTAAGCATGCACAACAAAACACAGGTGCACTTGATGGCTTTATTCTACCTGTAAGAAAATGATATAAACAACCCAAAGCACTTGGAGGTGAGGAGGTTATCATTAAAAAAATCTGAAAAGACTTAAATACTATTACCCCAAGAAGGAGACAAAAGGGGCAGGTCCATATTTTTTTTAAGTATCCACCCTTGAAATAAACATGAAATATAAAAAAATTGAAAAATGAAAAGGAATGTCTCCTCTGGGAATCGAACTTTCAGCTTTGAATTTGAGTTGGCAGCCAGCCTCCCATACAGCCAGCTCACTAACTCAATAAAGGAAAGGAGAAAACATGCAGAACTCCTTAACACTCTGGAGGGGTTTCTCTTGCCTTCCCCATTTCCTCTCACGTTTCCTGAGACGTCCAGGGACAGGCTGGGTTCCACGACCTTTCTTTGTGGTACTTTCTCAGCAGAAATCCATTTGGATCTGCTTTGTCCTGAGGTTGGAGAATAAATGTGCATGAGATCCTTTCAGAGTGGATGGCTTCATGAAACAAGCAAAGATTCTCTGATCCTGGTTGAATCAAGCCAAATTTTTCGTTTCATATTTTTTTCCCAGTGATGGTTAAGAAGCAAGCAAGCAGTGCATGCTAAAGGAGTTTTGAATGGGAACAGTGTTAACAAGTCTGACTGAAGCTGAAAGACCCGTGTTAGCTCCTTTTGGACGCTTATTGAACTCTTTTAACTTTAAATCTGATGTGGAATAAGTTCTATCAGCTGGTGAGTTCAACTATGTCATTTGTTTCTGTCCACAGGGAAAACGAGACGCTTTATCTTGGCTGCAGGTGTTAACAGTGTCCTATGTAGGGCAGGGTTAAAGGAAGGGTCTGGGATTTGAGGAGACAGAGCAGTACCGTGGACGATGAGCTATGTGGGTTAAAGAGAAGTCTGTGAACATGTGTTTATTTCTTTCTGTCTAGCTGTCAATCTACTTGGGTTCTATTCAACGAATAAATACCCTTAGCAGAATGTTAAGTTGGGAAATTATAGCTCTAGATCAGCAGTTCTCAACCTGTGGGTGGAGACCTCTTTGGGGGTGGAACAACCCTTTTACAGGGGTAGCCTAAGACCATGGTAAACACAGATATTTACATTATGATTCATAACTAGCAAAATTGCAGTTACAAAGTAGCAACAAAATAATTGTATGGCTGGGGGTCACCAAAACATGAGGAACTGTATTAAAGTGTTTCAGCATTAGGAAGGTTGAGAACCGTTGATCTAGATACTGAGACAGAATCTCACATAGCCCAGGCTGACCCCACACTTGCTGTGTACCTGGGGATGACCTTGAAGTTCTCGTCCTTTTGCCTCTACTTCCAGAGTGCTGCGATCACAGGTCTGCGGCACCACATTTATTCCATGCTGGAGAGCTAACGCAGGGCCCTGTGCATGCTAGGCAAGCACTTTCCCAACTGAAATACATCCACAGTTCTAATTTTTAAGTTCTTGACCTAGTTTTTGAAAGTGACTCTTTTTTTCTTTTTACATCTGCAGTTTGAATAAACAACCAATGGATAAGATTAAGTGCCAAAGATATCTGTGTCTTTGCCAGCAAGTCATTGACCAAAGGGAAAAGAAGGCATTCTTAGGCCTGGAAGTCTAAGTTGTAGTGGTAGACGGGAGTATATAAAGCTCTGGGTTCAATCACTCTGAAAAGGAATTTTTATCCGATGGAGGAAAGATCTCTAGTGCTTAGGCACATCCTCCTTAGTGCTCAGAAGCCGACCCTCTTTCGAGTGACTAGGCAGTGGGGAAGTAGAGTTTTTGTTCATTACTCTTAGTTCCACACCTCCTACCGGCCCTAAACTTTAGTGGCTAGTCCCATCTAGCCCCTGCTTAAATGCCCTTGACCACTTGTCTGTAGGAGTGGCCTGTGTGGCCACTCAGTTTTTGAGATCTCACATGGCTCGTCAACCCTTCTCTATAAGAAGCATAGCAAAACTCTATTTCTCCTCCCTTCCGTCCCTCTGCTTGCCTCCAGGGATGCTGAAGTTCCACCTACCCCTTCCACTGCCCAGCAATTGGCTCATGACTTTCTTTACTGACGGATCAAGCACCAATTGGGGAATAGGACCTTAGCATCGGCTCCATCCCTACATTACTTGGTTGTGAACCTAAAAGTTGGGTCAGAATTTGTGTGAATAGGTAAGGAGGAGTTATTTTTCTATACTTTGAAAACGCATCCCCTCTCCAGTGAAGTATCTTTTGAGCTGACTTTCTTGTGCGTCTTGGAAGGCTCTAATGCCTGACATGTACACTGAGTCTTCTGAAGAGCTTGGCTTACAAAGACCATGACCATTCACGGATCAAAGAGGACATTTTTGAGGTTAAGGTTAGACATTCTTCCTTTCTTCTTTTTTTTTTTTAATTTGGTTTTTCAAGACAGGGTTTCTCTGGCTGTGCTGGAACTCACTCTGTAGACCAGGATGGCCTAGAACTCAGAAATCCACATGCCTCTGCCTCCCAAGTGCTGGGATTAAAGGCGTGCGCCACCACTGCCTGGCTGACATTCTTTTTTTTTTTTTGTAAGACTGAGAACTTTGAATCTAGAAATTTGTTCTTTTTTTGGCGAAATAAATAGCTTTTCAAATGCTAATTACATTTTGGGGCTTTTCTCCTGGGTTCACTAGCCCACTCATGTGGCTGGGAGTGTGTTCTTTCTCAATAAACTGTATTTCTGCTTCTAAAATGGCGGAGGGATGGAGGAATATGCTAATGAGTTTCAGCTGAATTATCTTTTCCCCAGAAGATGAGAAACAGTCCCTAGGGAATTAGCTTGAAAGCAATTTTTGTCTTAAGTTTCTAGGAAGAGTAAAGCTTTGAGTCGAGAGATACCTTCAAATAGGTATCTGAAAAGCTGCCTGTTTGGAGTTGAAAGCTGTATGCCTCCAATATTCCTTGGCATCTAAACTCTTTTAAATATTAAAAGTCTTTAAAGTAGATCTTTGAAGGCTTATTTTTTTAATCCTCTAGCATAGTCTTAACATTGGCAGCCTTTTCTACTATGCTTTTCTGATGTAGAGAGGGAACTTCAAGGCTACTTGAAATGAATGTATGTAGGTTATCAAACAGAGTCTATAAGAGCCAGGATTGGAGAGTCATGGATTCAAGCCTCAGGTCTGCCACTTTCCTGCTATATGGATCTCAAATCACTTAGCCAAATTTTTGGTGAAATGGAATTAATAAAATGCTTATCTCGGAGTTACAGACATCTTCTGTGTTTCAAGTGTTTAAACGGTGCCTAGCATTTGTACAAAATGAAGTTTCCTATATTTTGGGACAGATAACATGGATTTGGAACTCACCACAGCCATGTGAATATGTAACATCATATTTTGAAGCCACAAATTACATTTCCTGGGGTAGTCACACTGTTCATTTGATGGTAGCAATGATGAAAACATGTGTGTAACATCTCGCTGTTGTTGAGACAGGAGGAGCTCACTATGTAGTCCAGACTGGCCTTGAACTAGCAAATAGTAGGCCTCTTCCTACTGCATGCTGGCATTTTAGGTGTAACCATCATGTCTGAATTTGAAAACAAGCAGAAAATAAATTATTTAATAGTGCTAAGTTTTTTTTAAAGAAGTTATTACATTTATTTATTTACTTATTTATTATGCAAAGGAAGTGGACTCAGCATGCATTGAATTGAAGGTCAAAGGACTATTTGTGGGAGTCAGTTTTCTTCTTCCACCATGTTAGTCCCTGGGATCCAACTCATGTCCTGAGGCTCATCAGCAGGGATCTTTAACTAACCCAGCACTATCAATGTAATGACTGTTTTGAAATTATTTTCCATCCTTCATCTAGGTCCTTATGTATTTTGCAGCCTGTGATTATATAATCAATAACATTCATTTCTACGACTTCTAGACTCCACCCAGATGGCCAGTTAGACAGAGAGCAAACATTGGGTAGTTGTGGTTATCATGTTCCCCAGAATTACCCTCCTGGAATGTCACCTTGCCTGAGAACATAACCCTCTGTTGGGTGTTGCTCATATCTAGGAAGCAGTGTATGGGAAAGGAAATAGAGCAAAGACTTGTTCTGTCCAACCGACCCAACTCTAGAGGACCGACCCCTCCAGATCCCACCCCTCACCCCTGCCCCCACAGTCCTCATCCCTTTAAGGGTGACATTCTCAAAAATTCTGTGCCCCCACCCTTCACCTCTTATATAGAAGTGTTAGTCTCTGTGCCCCTGCTTTTAGACACATGGTCTCAGAGCCTGTTTCTCAAGGAATACCATGTATGGCTGTGTCTGTCACACCCACAGCTACCTTGCTGTAGGAAGGCTGCTGCAGGTGTTGGGAAAAGAGCCGGTGACATTGCATGAAGGCTGAGCTTCAAGGGATAGTCTTGATTTGGAATGGTTTAGTTCTGCAGGAAATGTTTAGCAATGCCCTGAAGCATTTCTGCTTCTCACAATTGGTAGGCACCCAATGTGCTGATAGCTGCTCTGTAATGCCCAGGTCTGCCCTCCACCCAGTGTGCTGATAGCTGCTCTGTAATGCTCAGACCTGCCCTCCACAGCGAAACATTCTGCCGCTTTGACCTGTCTTCTTTCTGGCTTTGCTTCCTACTAGGGTGTGCGAACAGGTTTCTTGTACCAGCCTCTATCACCTGTTACCACTTTGTTACTGGTCCAAAAGCAGTGAGGCCAGGCTACTGTGCATCCTTAACACACAAGCCAAATGGCCTTTCTCCTTTTACATGGTAAGATCAGCGACTAGGGGCTTGTGGTAATCCGTGTGTCTTGAGCAGAGTATTCATGCTGGCTTCACAGACAACAGAGGAGGACCATAGTAAAGTTAGTGTCATGGCAATGAGTGTCCTAGAATCTAGTGTTACTCACCTACAAAGATAGCTAGGACCTGAGGACAAAAATTCCATTTTGCTGTCCCTAGATAGAGTCAGGTTCAGTGCTTCTGAGACAAAGTATGAGAATGGTTTCCTCCCTGCCAGGCTATTCACCTGAAGCATTTTATGTTTACTTAAGACTCCGGAAATGGAAACTTGAAAAAAAAAAAAGTCAGTGCGATCCTGTTGCATGTTCCCCAGCCCTGCCAGAGTCATTTACAATAGGGTGAGCCAACTTGGTCCTGGGTCCTTAAAGATCACATATCCACATCCTGTGCTTCCAAAGCCACTGAGCTAGTGCATAGAAAGAGACAGGAAATGAGTCTCAAAGCTTCGAAGTTTTAATGATGTCACTGTCCTCTGCTCACTTCCTCCTGACGCTGGTGGTTCATTCAGGTCAGCTCAGCTGAAGCTGATCATTCACTGGCTTGGAAGTAGTCTGAGCTTTGTAACTTCTAGCCAGTCAGCCAGGAGGGAGGCTCCGCTCAGGGCTGACTCATCACCTCAGAAGGGCAGACCGGCTTCTTCATTCATTTAGGGCCAGGAACCTTCTCTCTGTGTCTGTGTCATCTTTCTCTCTATGTCTCTGTCTGTTGCTCTCTGTTCTATAAATTTTGGCTGCAGGCAGTAAATAATTACTTTTAATGACTCTTCCAAGTGACCCTAAATCCATACATTTGTGTGTGTGTGCATGTGTTGTGTGTGTGTGGTGTGTGGTGTGTTTGTGTGTGTGTGCTTTTGTGTGCTTGGGTGTGATGTGTTTGCATGTGTGTTGTGCATTGTGCGCATTTGTATGTGTGTTGTGTGAGTTTATGTTTGTATGTGTGTGTGTTGTGTGTGTGTGTGTGTGTGTGTGTGTGTGTGTGTTGGGTGAGATGTTGTTCCATCTTTTCTTCCCCCAGGAACTTTCATGGCTCAGAAACACAGGCAGGCCACACCAAGAAGAGAGCTGGCTTCTTCAGAGGTTTGAGCACGCTGCTTTGAGGATTGGTCCTAGCACTCTAAACATTCATTACACAACAGGGACATGTTTTGTGCAGTTCCTGTGCAATTTCCTGTGGTGTAGTTTCAAAACTTGCTGGAGGGAATGGCTCTTCTCTGAAACAATTCAGTGACTCACTCTTAGAATACAGACAGCAAAGGAAACTCATAAGGTGGATATTACTATCCGAGTTGTATTCGCAGCCACGAGAATGAAGGTGGTTCTTCTTGCAGCATACAGGCTTAGAATGGAGACATTGTAACTATTGCCAGAGGATTACATGAAATTCTGGGTGCCAGTGACTAGTGCCAGGCAGCTACTGGGTGGCCTGAGTTTCATGATTCCACAACTGGACCCTGGTTTGTATTTATGCCTTTCCTTCACAAACGGTGAATTTGAAGTCAGAACCATAATAACATTTTGGAAGTTGAGACAAAGCATCTTGCAGCCCACCTCTCTTTACAGAGGAGAAAAGGAAGCAGAGAGGGACCAGTTCTCCATCCAGGGCAGCAGTTAAAGTCAAAGCCAGGAGAAGAGCTTGAAGGGATGTTCTGGGCTTTCCCCTGTACAGCTCTGTAAGGCTGGAGGGGCAATATATGTAAATTGAAGGTGAGATTTAAAAAAATATTAATGTGGGGTTGGGGGACAGAGAACCGCTTCCCAGCGTTGGGTCTCTTCCCCCACCTTTATAGGCATTTTAGGGATTGCGCTCTGGTCACTAGGCTTGCAAGGTAAGAGTGTCTACACCCTGAGTGTGCCGCCGGCCCTGAACGTCAGTATTCTTACACATAATCACTTGAAGCTTTTAGACCCGTTTGTGGTCTTATCAGCATCCAGATAATGATTGGCCATACTTTATTTCCTCCAGAGTATAGATTTTTATTTTAATTTCATGAAGTCTTGAAGGCCTTTACAGATATTGAAAACAACCTATTTAATTTTATTTAACAGTTTTTTGCGGTGATTTAGCCCTTCCAAATGTTTTCTGCCAGATAATGCAGCAGTGGGACCAATTCACAAAAGAAACCAAAAGTATATGTTTTAAATAGATATTTTATCTGTTTAATCAGTTATTATTTTTTATTTTTTTCAAATCAGGGTTTCTCTGTGTGACTGAGGCTCTTCTAGAACTCACTCTGTAGACTAGGCTGGCCTTGAACGCAGAGATCCACCTGCCTCTGCCTCTGCCTCTGGTGGGACTAAAGGCATGCGCCCCCATGACCCGGCAAGTAGATATATTTTAAATGTGATTTTTTTATTCTATATTCTTCAAATTCTTTTAATTGAAAACAATGAATTTGGAAACTGGATTTTAAAAGCCATTTGGAATTTATGACTTGTAATAATATTTATGGACTGTTTTGGTGTAATTAGTTACCCTGAGGTCTTGAAATTATCTGTGGAGGGCTGCAGAGATGGCTCAGCGGGTAAGAACACCAGTTGCTCTTCCAAAGGTTCTGAGTTCAAATCCCAGCAACCACATGGTGGCTCACAACCGCCTGTAATGAAATCTGACGCCCTCTTCTTGTGCGTCTGAAGACAGCTACAGTGTATTTATAATAATAAATAAATCTTTAAAAAAAAGAAATTATCTGTGGAGTTGGAAAATGGTCACACATGTTGACGTTTGTTCTGTTTCTTGAGGAAGGAGCGGACCAGCTTCCCTTGCTTCCCCGGGTATCAGGGGGAATAGTGCCCTCAAAAAGTCACTCTTGGTTTTTGTGTTTCATTTGCTGATGGGGATGTAACTCAGAGTCTCCCACAAGTTAGAAAAACACTCTCCTGCACAATTTCATTTTTAGATCAAAATGAGTTGCTGAGCCTAGAAGCTCTGGGCAATGGGGGGAGGGAGGGTGGATCCTCATATTGTACTGGCTGTTCTTGTGAAGGAGGAGAAAGGGATTTGTATAGCCCCAGATTACATCATTGATAACACTTTCTTTAGCTGGGTTGTATAGTGTATGAGCCCAGGAACCAGAGGCAGGACAATCCCTGGGAGTTGAGGCCAGCAGAGGCTACATAGTGAGACCCTTTGACTGAAGGAAGGAAGAAAAGAAAGAAGGAAGAAAAGGGACTAGGGAGGGGGGATTTAAAAACACCCCCCATCTAGGACATTAATAACTACAAATGACACATTTCCTCCACCTTGTTCAAGCTAGAGAAGAGTTCAAAACTCAGAGATTATACAAAGGAGATGGAAGCTGGGTGTGGTGGCGCATGCCTTTAGTCCCAGTACTTGGGAGGCAGAGGCAGGCAGATCTCTGTGGGTTCCAGGCCAGCCTGGTCTATAAGTTGAGTTCCAGGCCAGCCAGGGATACACAGAGAAATCCTGTCTTGAACACCCCGCCCCACCCAACATACACACACACCAAAAAAAAGGAGGGGGGAGAAAAAAGAAAGAGAAATAAAAAAGAAAGAGAAAAAAAAAAAGAAAAAATCCCACTCGGTTCTTCAGTAACTGTCCTAGTTGCAGTTAACCCACTTTTTAATTCAAAATTATGAACGTGCTGCAGGCTACACCATATTTCCTCTGGCATAAAATGACCTTTCCCGGGGTTTCATTCATAGCACTTGGCTCTGTCTCTGAGTCACAGTGCTTGTCACAAGGCAGCAGGTTGCCTGCTTGTTCTTATTGGAGTGACAACTGGGCTGTGTGACAGGGGGCAATGCTGACAGGCAGTCTCTCTGACAGCAGATTGTCAGCGTTCTTGACCCGGGCACTCCAAGAGCCTGGGAAAACACTTTGATTTCAATGTGGCTTTCAAACAAAATATCCAGCTCAACCCAATGACTGTAAAATAGGGCTGCGGGTCAGCTTTTGTGGAATTAGCTGATTCTTAGTATCCTCAACCAACTGAGCTCTATGCTAGTGGCATAATCAGGGGACATTCTTCTTCATATGCATTTAACCTTGACACATAAAACCAGTGTTTTAATTTTGAATTTACCAGCTAGAAATTAATGCACGGGATTGGGTGAGAGACAATGGATGGTGTCTGTGAATTAAAAAGAGGGACATGGAAGGTATACAGTTGGAAGAGTGTGAGTCGTAAGGTGGGTGGGAGGACTCTCCCAGCACACAGGAAGGGCAACGACTGCCAGCAGGCTTGGGAAGGAGGCAAAGAGAAAGGAACTTTCCCATTTCCTCCGCTCATGCTTTCCGAAGCACCCGTGACATTGCCCTTTTGTCAGAGGAAGAGAAATCTTTTCCTAGGATGTAAACTAAAGACTTTGGTTGGTTTCTGACAACCGGTTTATGACAATTATTGTTTAGCAGTGGAGGGAAGTGAAGAAATGAGCCCCACTCCCACAACAATCATCCAATTGTAAGCATGGAATGCATATGGATATTAATGCATTCGTTTTGACTTCAATAATGCCATTAAAAAAAGTTCAGCCGGTTCTGGTGGCGTAGGCCGGTAGGATATGCTGAAGAGGCAGAGGCAGGAGGATCTGAATTGGAAGCCAGCTTGGTCTATACATTTGAGCTGGGCAGTGGTG
>NW_022196910.1:38649324-38663877 GCF_008632895.1 Mastomys coucha
TTTCTCCCCAACAAGAGTCACCAGAAAAGGAAATAAACATCAGGCTCAGTGGAGCTGCGTGTGTCTGTGTGTGTGTCTGTGTGTGTGTGCATGCTTCTACAGGCACAAATCCCTTAAGAAACATTTATTGTGCTTTGGTTTGAATTGGAAAAGCTGTCATTCATTAATCAGACTGTTGCCACCTGGATCCTAGACCTCTACTAAGAGACCAGATAATCATATCTTTCCCATAGCAGCCAGCTGGCTTGGAGGTTATTTCCAACAGAGCAACAAAATGCCTAGCCTCTCACGGTGCTCCCAGTGAGTGCTCCACAAAAGGAAGGTGACAGTAATTATGAGGCTGCTAGAGATATGACAGGGTGCCGCTGTTGGCATTCCCAGTCTATTTTGCCAGACTCACATGATTTTATTCTCTACGTTAAACTTTCTGCAAAAGATTACATTTTATTTTAACAACCGCAGCAACAAGATGGGGTTGTCAATTCTCTAATAAACAAAAAGCGAACTGTCAAACAAAACCCAGAGAACAGAGAGCTCTAAATATTGGAAGTTATCCCCCACCTTCGTTCTTATTATCAATGCTTGATTAAGTTCAACTTCGTGCAGCATATTTAACCAAAAAATAAATCAAAGATGCTTTCATTTTAGAACTCTGCAGGACAGACACAGCGGGTGCGAGATTACAGATGTATTCATTTGCTTCTCTACAATAGCCATAGACTCACCTTTCCTGTTAAAGTATTAGTTTTGCTATTTCTCTTCAGATAAAGGAATCTTCCTGCCCTACCCTATTTCTCAGAGTTTCCAAAATAAACACAAGATTAGTTGCGTACACTGACAAATAATTTGAAAAGTAAGAAGCAAAATAGATCTTCATGAGTAGCTTGCAGAAACCAGGCCAGACTTGTGTTTTTTAAGCGAAATCAGGCACTGTTTTAGTGAGGTCTTATTAAGCCCCGGGGTTATTTTTGAGGTTGGTTGCTGGGAATGCTTTGGAGGAAAACAGCAAAGTCCCTTTGGGCACATCAGACCACCCCCAGAGATACAAAGTGAATCTCAGAGGCATTCCAGAGGGGCTGGGAAAAACCTGACAGGAAGTATTCCCAGAACGTACTACTCCCAGAGTCCCTGCTGGCTAATGACTAGGGCACAGTTGTAAATAAAGCAGATCAACTTCAAAGAGTAGCCATCTATGTACATGAGCATCAGCCTCAGCAAATAGCAAAATGCCCTCCTGGCTTTTGGCAACTCATAGCATCTCTAGTGCCAAGGGCTTTGCAAGTGGAACCAAGAAAATGCACACATTCTGTCTCCTCGGGGCCAGGTTCTTAACCTCAACAGGGGCCCCAGAGCCTTGGGACTCCTCCTCATGAGTATTCTTTATCTCTTAACTAGATTATCTGGGGTTGGAAAGTTAGGGTTGGAAGAAAAAAGGAGCAAAGCGGTGAAGAGGTCAAGATGGCTAGGGTACAGGTCTCCTTTAAGATCCTCAGAAGACAGATCCCTGATGGTCAGGGCCTTGATGCAAACTTACGAATTTCTCTGTTAACCCAGTTCAGTGGAGGCTGGCCACCCAGGGCAAAGCAAGTGTGACCTTTGGCTTCAGATAGCCCAAGCTCCAAATACTCAGCTCTCTGGACTGATATACTGGACCTGATTCCACTGTATGTTTGCTTCTCTCTAAAATGGAAACAACAAATCCTGGTCAATGGCTAACCCTTATTCTGACATTATAAACGCATTGCTTATGGGTAGTACCTGGCACCCAGGAGGCATGGCTACCGCTTCTCATACTTCTGAAGCCCATAACCGGCTCCTGGCTACTGAGTTGGCATTGCCATATGGTTGGTATTGGGTTAACATTTTGTGTTTAGGACTTCTCATCTGAGACCAATTTGTTTTTTAAAGTCACAACTTATGTTACAGTGGAGCATTACACCATTCCAATTGAGTTAAATAAGAATCTCACCTTGAAAGGGAGTTTAAACAGACAGTTGTGTTTGCATTTGCTTACCTGAAATTCTCTTGTTATATATCACAAGCAATTTATTCTTGTGCCAGGCCACAATATTGTATTATTTCAGCAGGTGTTAATCCTAAGTTGTCTAGGCTTCTAAAGGGACATTAAGGATTGAGACAGTTGACTCTATAGGCTAGGTTAAACATTGTTTTAGGGTTGTTGTCAAATAATTGAAGTCTTACAATAGGAACTTTTGTTTTGTTTTGTTTTGTTTTTTGTTTTTCAAGACAGGGTTTCTCTGTGTAACTCTGGCTGTCCTGGAACTCACTCTGTCGACCAGGCTGTCCTCGAACTCAGAAATCTGCCAGCCTCTGCCTCCCAAGTGCTGGGATTAAAGGCATATGCCACCACTGCCTGGCCAATAGGAACTGTTTTAATTGGTTTATTATCTGATACAATCATTTCTGACTCCACACATACACACACACACACACACACACACACACACACACACACACACAGTGCAACCTTCCCCTTTCCTTTACTTCACTGTTGGAATTAAATTCAAGGCCTCAGGCAAACATTGTACCAGTATGTTGTACACACTCTAACTAGCCTTAGATACAAATATATACATATATATTGAGACTGAGTTTCACTATTATAGCCTTGGGTGGCCTGAACCTCACTATGTAAAACAGGATTACCTGGAACTCATAGAGATCTGCCTGCCTTTGCCTTTCCAGTGTGTCTTGAGAGTAAAGGCATGCACCCCTGTATTTGTCTATATACGACATTTTAATATTGTTTTTGTTGTTGCCTTATTTTATTTTTTGTTTTTCATTTCTCTGTGTAGCTCTGACTACCCTGGAACTCGCCTCTAACTCACAGAGATATACCTGCTTCTGCCTCCCAAGTACAGGAATTAAAGTTATGAGCTACCACTACTTAGCCTAACACTGTTGTAAAATAATACTATATGTAAAATTCCTCTCTGCCTTTTGTTTGTTTGTTTGTTTGTTTGTTTTTCAAGACAGGGTTTCTCTGTGTAGCCCTGGCTGTCCTGGTATTCACTCTGTAGACCAGGCTGTCCTCGAACTCAGAAATCTGCCTGCCTCTGACTCCCAAGAGCTGGGGTTAAAGGCGTGCGCCGCCGCCACCACCACCTGGCCCTCTCTGCCTCTTTTTAAGATGGGGTACTATTGTGTATCTGGCCAACCTTGAACTTTTTCAATAGCCCAAGCTGGTTTTGATCTTTTGGCCTCAGCCTTGTGGATGCAGAGGTTACAGGCATGAGCCATGGGCCCAATTTAGAATTTTGTGCTGTATTAAGCAGAAAGGAAACAGTTATTATTCTTGACCATGTCTATAAGAAGCCAGGAACCATGAGCCTTCAACATACCAGGAGACAATTATGTTCTGTTGCAGCATGACTCCAATCTAAGCAAGGGGAAGGCTGACTAGCTGAGTAACCAGGAGCCTGTTGGTGAGATGTCACTGGGTAACATGGGGGGAGCAGCCTGGGCAGACACAGTCTATCTTCCAGTCCAGTGTTTCTGTAGTGGGTCTGGCGACAGCCTGGCTGGTGTGTCTCTGGGATGGAAAAATCCCACTTTATTTTAAAATGGAACAATTTGATCAGCGGGCTGAGTCTCCTTTTCTTGGGACACAGATGTGAATTTAATGCACTCTTCCCTGACATCTCATTCGCGGAGAAAGACTGTGATGGTGTAGGAGACATTATTGACATCTTTGTGGTGCTAAGGCACCCTGGTAGTAGGAAAGTTCATATATCTTACTATTGGAATTTCTGGGATGGATCTGCAAAATTAGTTGTTATCTGAATTTTAAAGATGGTGATCATAGGTTAAGTAACTTTCCTAACATGGTTTGTGCTAAAAATCAGGCCTTACGTGGCTTTTGGAATCCAATATTCCACTCTATCAGATAATAGTATAATCAGGAGTGCTGGTGCATTGGTGGTAAATATATTGGCTTTCAGACTTCACAGATTTTTAGTTCCAGCTTCCCCATTGTGTGATCGTGAGTAATTTAATGCCTCCAGACAGTGTGCCATCTATAACAAAAGTACTATAATAACAATGCCTAGCCTAATGAATTGCTGCAAGGATAAAGTCTTGACACCTAGTAAGGGCCCAATATACCACCTGTTACTGTTCTGTTTCTATTGACTTGGGACATGCTGGTTTTATTGTGACAGATGCTGCCATATCCAGTTAATTACAGTGGCCTTGCACATCCTACCAGAGACCCCTTCATTGGAGGTGAGGACAGACAGAGTAATGGTATTTTATCTAGGATGCTGGAGACCCAAGAGAGGTAGGCAGGAGACCTGCCTCACTCCAACCAATGGCAGTGAAAGATGCTTTAGGGGGAACTCAAGGACCAGAGCTAGAAGCTTGCCACCACTTATCACACAATATTCCCGAGCTGGTCCCTAGTAAGCTATGGAGTATGTGTATGTTCATGTGTGGGGAGGTAGTTATTTATATGTGTGTGCTGTCTGTGAGTATGCACGCACTTATATTTGTGTGTTTGTGTGGTGATGCATGTGTGTGATCTGTGTGTGGTTTCTGTGTTATCCATGCATGGACTTATATGGTGGTGGCTATACAGGTTTTTTGTTTTTTGTTTTTCTTTGCATTTGTGCACACATATGTGAGTATGTAGTGTCTGCGTTGGATTATCCATGCATTGTGTGTGCATGTGTGAAGGCACATGTACATGTATGGATGGTGTCTTTGTGGATGCATAGAGCTGTATAGTGGGCATATGAATGTGTGAGTGTTTGAGACAGGAAATCACTGTTTGTGTTCAAGGCTGTCCCCTTTCACCTCTTTCCTTTATGCATTTCATCCAACAGGCATTTATTGAGTAATCTCTACTTTCCATGAATTTTGATAAGACCCATGATTAAAAAACTCGAGTAAGCCAGCCAATGCCCTGATGAATAAATAATAAGCTAATAAATATGACTGGGGATGTCTTGCAGAGGCTTTTTCAATTATTAGCTCCCAACCTGTCAGGGGATCACACGGAATTCAATTACTGGGATTTTGCTCCCAAATCAGACATGATTAAAACTGTAAAAGACAAATCGTGCAGCGACGCATTGAATCACATTCATGTTGCAGTGTGATCCGCCGGTGTGGATGGAGGTGACTCAGTTTCATCTAACTCAGTCAGAAGACACAGAGAGGGTGGCGGTGGAGATGCTGACGAAGCTGATGGGGCGAAGCTTAGAAGGTATTTCTGCTAATCCTCTGCAGACAGGCAGCTGTTGGAAGGATGTCTCAATGTCTCTTTGTGACACTAATGCGTGTTTTCTTTGAAACAGAAAAGAAGGACAATTGATTGAAAAGCCATTCCTTAAAAAAGAAGTCTCTCCACCAAGCTCTCAGTGTTAATTCATCACCCGAAGAAGGCCTCAGTCTCAACTATAGCCATTCTCAGGGGAGAAAGCTAAAAGCAGTCTTGGTACCCTCAGGACGCAAAGCACCATGGGATTCTCACAGACTAGTGAAGTCAAGCCCAGCATTTATTCGGCTGACGACTACCAACTCAAATGAGAATTGGCTATGAAGACCAACCCATTTCCTTGTTAGCCCTGACAATCACTTTGTAGAGGGATTCCATTCTTGTCCTAGTAGCTTCGCTCTACACCTGGCGAGGAAGAAAGCCATGTGCTGATAAAATCGCGGGTGGATGTTGTGTCAAATGGTGCAGTGAAAACTGCACGTTAGAGGACTGGAACAGGAGGATGGGCTGCGTCAGGGCTGTAGGTCATAGGTCATCTTCTCTGAGGTCCCATTCCCTCTTCCACACGGCCCGGTGAGAAGAGAATGCACATCCCAGGTTATGGTGAACAGTATGTTAAAGTATCTGGCATGTGGGTTCCCATCTGTATCAGCTTGCCAGTCAGGATCCACTTCTCCCTACTTGATCTTCTCTGATGAAGCGAAGGTGCAGGCCTTGGATAGTGAGGTATCAATCTTACCCCTGACGATCTCAGGGCAAGATTTCTGGAGATTAGACAGGCCTCGACCCTACTCTTGCTCCAAGCGTGTTTCTCCTGGTTCCATAGCTTCCTGGCCCCACATTAACTGAATCAGGATTTGAAGCAAATGTATAGAGAGTCTGTCGAGAAGAAACCAAATATCTGAACACGATACTTTTTAAAAAGTTATTTTTATAGTTGGGCATGGTGGTGCCCCCCCCCTTTTTTTGGTTTTTATTTATTTATTATTTTAATTTTTTTTCTGGTGGTGCACATTTTTAGTCCAAGGGCTTGGGAGACAGAGGAAGGCAGATTTCTGAGTTTGTGGCCAGCCTGCTCTACAAAGTGAGTTCAGGACAGCCAGGGCTACACAGAAAAACCCTGTCTCAAAACAACAACAACAACAAAGTTTTATTTTTATGTTATGTGTATGGATGTTTGTCTGCATGTATGTCTATGTGCCACATGCATGAATGGTACCCAAGGACATGAGAAGAAGGTAGCAGACCCTGGAACTGGACTTTCAGATGGTTGCAAAGTGTCACGTGGGTGCTGGAGATGGAACCTGGGTTTTTTGTTCTCTGCAAGAAGGGCAAGTTCTTTTAACCATTGAGCCATCATCGCTCTAACCCAGAACATGGCACTTCTGTTAAGAGACCAGACCAATAGGAACAGAAGATTTACATTGTAATGTTGTAATGTCCCATGTGTGGTGTGAGATATCTGAACTGGAAATGCCAGCCCTGTGGCTGCTGAAAGGGTCTCAGCTGCCTTCCCCTGGGGACCCTGAAGCTCCTAAGCGACTCCATATTCTCCGAGCCCAAGAATCAAAATGGAAAAACAACTTGGTCTTTTATGACTATAGTCCCAAGTGGCAGTGGCTGGGAGGTTGTATTGCTTTTGGTGACTCTCTCCTGCAGGTGTTTGTAATAGGATGTTTTAAAGATATTTATGACTAAATAAATGGTTACAAATGTTGGCTGACAGTGATGTACTCTGGCTCCCTCACAACTCGGAGGGCTGCCTCCTTTTAATTAATTTAGAGGCAATCAGGTTTGCATATGCAGCTGTGCAGTGTTTGTTTATCTAGAACAGCCATGGCTGTGGGCACCAGAACAATTAGGACCAGAAAGAAAAATTGAGGAAAACCTTTTTTTTTTTTTCCAAATCTTGTGTTGGTTGCTTTGTTCAAGTATTATTGCAGCACGCATATATACTTTGTTTCTCTCTGTCTCTCTCTTTTAATGGGTCTAATTGTATGACTGTAGAGACAGGCTGAAGCTGAAGTTCTTCAGCCATTGGAGAAGACAGTGGGTGGGAAGGGTGTTACTGAGGGGGAAGCTAACAGATATGGCTAGCTGGATGCTGCTCTATTTCCCCAGTTTCTGTTAGAATGGTCTGGAATATCATATGTTATCTGATTTCTGATGCAAACACCCTAAAGTGTCTTTACTTTTTGTATGATCTCGTGGACTTTGGTAGGCTACAGATTTCTTTGAAGTAGATTTTCGCTAGGTTACGTTTTGCAGATGATGAATCTGGAGTGGGGCTTTCTCAGGTGAAGACCTGAAGTGTGGGAGGTTCTTTTGATGTCTAATGCTCCTGTTTCTTTCTCCCTTCAATACCACCCAGCCATTTTCTTGCTCTAAGTATGGATAGCAATTTAAAAACTTTACTTGCCAGCCCAGGCATGGTACCACACACATGCATTCTCAGCACTTGGATCTCAAATTCAAGGTCATTCTTGGCTACATAATAAATCTGAGGCCAGCTTGAGCTACATGAGAACCTATGTTATAGACAACAACAACAAAACCCCCAGAATGTTAACTTAAAGATTTATTTAGCTAGATAGTAAGTTGGGTTTATCTGGGAAACGAATAAGCTCCTTTTGTAGAGCCTTCTGTTGCATATTAGTGTCCCCTTCTTTCTGAATCGTAAGGAACACGCCCACATTGCTAACAGATGGTCGACCTGAGGGATTGGCACACAACAGTCCAGGCTCAAGCCCGCCCACAACCTGCTTATCCATTTTCTTGTCTATGGCTATTTCTGTACTACAGTGGCAGAGCCAGTCAGGTGAAGGTGACAGGACTGGAGACTCTGTGTGAGCTGTGCAGGTCTACAGATTCAAAGTTTCAAAAAGTCCATGCTTGGTACGATGCTCTCCTGTCTTTAAAGTTTTTAGTAATTTTGGATAAAGATTTCCACTTCTTCCTTCCTTCCTTCCTTTCTTTCTTTCATTCATTCTTTCTCCATTGAGCCCTTCAAATTATATAACTTTTCTTGGCAACAGAGACTACAGAGCCAAATTATTAAAATTAAATTAAAAATTAAAGTATTACGTCCTTAACAAAAGTGGCCAAGTTCCTGACTTCCTGGAGCATCTGTTTCCTTCTGTTTGTAGTTATATCAACATTTCATGTCTGCATCAATTGGTTCAAGTAGTTGTGGCTTGAACATATTTGGGATAAACTCCTGTCCTGACCATGTACACATTTTTTCTTGTTATTGTTTCTCACCAGTACAGTAGAACACAACATTTACAGCGTGCTATGAGTTATAAGGAGAGCAGAGTTGATCTCAAGGATATTGGAAGTTAAGGGTATGCTATGTGCAAATCTTATGTACTCTTACATAAGGAACTTGAGTGCTTGAGATGAGACCTCACACTGTATCCTCGCAGACACAAAGACCTGATTACACTTAATTAATGTGCTGAGTGAGACAGAGAACATGTTTGAAATATAAATACTTGAACCTGATTGCAGAGATTCTGAGTCATTGGAGGCCTGGTGTAACACAAATATCTTATTTTCAAGAAACGTAATATGCTTAATGTTGTGCTGGGAAGTGGTGATGCATGCTTTTAATCCCAGCACTTGGGAGGTAAAGGCAGGCAGATCTCTGAGTTCAAGGCTAGCCTGGTCTACAGAGTGAGTTTCAGGACAGCCAGGGCTGCAAAGAGAAATCCCATCTTAAAAATCCAAAAAACCAAACCAAATCAAAAACCAACACACACACACACACACACACACACACACACACACACACACAGAGACAGACACACACACACAGGGAGAGATAGAGAGAGATAAAGAGACAGACAGACAGACAGACACACACACACACATACACACATACACACAAAACAAAAAACCCTAATGTTGGTTTCCATGTGGCTGCTCCCTTGGCCACACCCAGAGGCAAACTGGCCCCCATGACCTCATATTTACTCTGTCTCATTAGAGTCTGACTCGTTTCCTCTATGCCAGTCCTTCCCTTTTCCAACCCATTTTTAAATTGGTGGCCAGGTTAATCACCTCCAAACATTGCTTTTGAATTCTTAATCCCTGGCTCTAGGTCTTTTAACTAATTACTCGATTCCCACAGAATAGAGCCCCAACTTGTCTCTTTGACATTGTGTGGCCTCCCACGCTGGCTGCCACAAAATTCCATTCTAAATGCTTTCTTGTCCTGCTCCAGTGCAAAGGCAGCGAAAGGCAGTGAAAGGCAAGCTTGATTGCTCATGCTAATGTTGCTGCTGCTCCCTGGGTAGCCTCTTAGGAACTTAGAATCTTCATCTTGAACATAGAACTTCCAGGTGGTTGTGGCACCTGCCTTTAATCCCAGGCAGGGTTACACAGAGACACCTTGCCTCTACAACACACAACACACACCCTCCATGCCCCACACCCCCCCAAAAAAAAGAAGAAAGAAAAAAGAAAGTGGAGCCAGTGTAACAGAGAATTGTGTATCTCTGCTGTGTGTCTCCCCCAACACATGCTAGTTTTAGCCATGGGGAAACAGGCCCACCTAACCCGGGGAACATCTGATAATAACTTAACAGTACTATTCAAGCATTAAACAGGGACACTTAGGACACATACCCAGGAGGAGACTAAGGGTCATACAAACGCAATATGGGATCCTGGCTTGGACAGAGGACATCTGAAGAAGACCATGACTTCTTAAGACCTGCTTTGTAGTTAATGGTGTTACGCCGATATTAAGTCCATGTCTCTGACGATTGTGCTGTGCTATGTACCTTAGGAGAAGCAAGGTGAAAGACATTAGCATTTTCATGACTCACATAAGTCTAAAATTAGCTCAATATAAAAGGTTCAACTGATATAATTATGCCTATATTACAAGAGAAATGACAAGGTCATTAGCTATAGTCTTGAGGACAGACATTTACTGGTACTAGCTGCAGGAAGTTTGACTCCATGCAGTTGGTCACTGGAGCGAGACCAATGGTCTGGGTAAAGCTTCCTTACATATAACACCTCAGACTTAGTAAGAGTCCATGGATTCCAACAAACTTTAGGTTTGCTTTTGCCTTGGCTATTTCTGTTGCTATAGTAGGATACCAGATCCCGAGACTGTTGCTTCATAGTGGTAGAGCATGCATAGCAAATGGCTCTGGAAGGCACTAACCAGTCAAACCATAGCACACTTGTTCTTAAATAATTCTACTTCCTGGAGTCTCCAAGAAGCCTTCTGGAGCAGCTTGGCCATCCCACCCTTCAGGAATTCCATTTGTCTTAGGGTTCTCATTCATTCACCACTAATTCTGTCTGACTGGCCATTGTTCATCTTCTCTGCTTGCCATCCCAGATAGGAATGAACTTGAAGCTGAGAACAAGATTTCACAGACATCTAAATATCTCTTGCTTTGCACCAAGACTTTGGCTATGTCCCAGGGCTTGCCCTTGTCTCTCTTACACATCCCATCCCATAGTACTCTGTAGCAATAATCTTGACTATCTCATTATATGCACCACTAAGAATTTCTCAGGTGCCTCGTTGTTCTTGAGAACTTCAAGAGTAACCTATGTTGGCTTGCTGGGGACCGGTTCTCTGCCCTTACTAGAGATGGAGATGTTTGTCTCTGGTATGCAGGGAAATATCAGGAGCTGGCTTCTCTGATGATTTCCTGGAAAAGGACAAATTGTGGCAATCTGAATTGCGAAATTCAACAAGTTATATGTCTTTTAAATATTGTGGCTAAAAACATTACAACATATATGTCGCAATGTAGATTTTGGAAGAAACAAATGGTTATGCCTGGATAGAAAAGAAGAAAAAGAAATGTAAACCAAGTACAATTACCATTCTGTTTTTATAAGTATGCAGTTCAGTAGTACTAAGTATGATTCCATTGTTGTGAAACAAATCACAGACATATTTTTTTTAACCTCAGAAAATAGATTAGGAGTGGTAAAATGTATCAGGAATGAAAGTTCTTGCTGTGCAAACCTGGTAACCTGAGTTTGATCTCTGAAACCTACGTAAAAGTAAAAAGAGAGAACTAACTTGACAAAGTAGTCTCCTGACCTCTGCTTATGTCCCATGGCACATGTGAAACCACACATACATTATACATTATCGTATTTCCCACACTAATACAATATAAGAAGACAAGGACTAAAGCACTCAATAACACACAGGTTAAAGCCTTAAACTAAGATTTACCTACAAAGAATAGACATCAGCTAAACATCTGAAGAGACAGTCAATATAATTAATCGTTACTCATGAGAAAGTTGAAGCAACAAGATGCCTGTAACACCAAGTTTAAAGTGCTCGTAAGAACTCGGAGTTCCTAGAACAGTAATATTTTGTTACTTGCTTGTGTGAATTCAAAAAAAGGACAGAAATCCTGGTTGGTAGTTTTTTTTTTTGTTTTTTTTTTTTTTTTTTTTTTTTTTTTTTTTTTTTGTTTTTTGTTTTTTTAATAAACTAGATATTCCATACAAACCAGAGCTTTCTAACATCTACTTTTGGAAGGAAGAGAAATGATAAAGATTTGCCTACACAAATACCTGTATGTGTCTGCTCACATTTATTCCTAATCACTGGAAAGTGGAGAGGCTCAGAGTTTATCATGGGTGAAGAGTTGAACACAGAGCAGGTTGTCTGTACTGTTGAAAATGCTTCTCGGTAAAAAACAGTGGCTGCTGCTCCATGCAGCGATATGGATGAATCGAGTGCACTGTGCTAACTGACAGAAACCTGATTCAAATTCCACAATTTTGATTCCTCTTGTGGAACATTTGGGAAAAGTAAACAACAGGGACAGACCTAGATCTGGAGCAAAATTAACAAGAGAACACTTTTTCTGCCCCCCCCCCCACGATTGCAAAATATTCTTCATCTTGATTTTATTGGAGGAAACATAACTCTTTGCAATCATTCAAATTTGTAGGACTGTGTATCTAAAGTTAACCTTTTAGTACCTGTAAATTATAACTCAACTGGCCTAGCTTTAGAGAGGAGTTGTTGCAAACAATAGAAATACGATTTACATAAGGAATATGGTTATGTCCAAGTTAGGTTGTATTTATGGTACTTTGTATGGACTGTTGGGATGCCGCTAAGTAGAGGCTTTTGGGGGTTGAACTGGCACTCAGCTTTCCCTGTATGTCTTAGGTAGGGTTACTATTGCTGTAATGAAACCCCATGACCAAAGCAACTTGGGGAGGAAAGGGTTTATTTGGGGTACACTTCCATAGCACTGTTCATCATAAAGGAAACCAGGATAAGAAACTCAAAAACCCTCAAACAGGGCAGGAATCTGGAGGCAGAAGCTGAGGCAGAGGCCATGGAGGGATGCTGCTTACTGGCTTGCTCTCCATGGCTTGCTCAGCCTGCTTTCTTATAGAACTCAGGACCACCAGCCCAGGGATGGCACCACCCACAATGGGCTGGGCACTCCCCCATCAATCACTAATTAAGAAAATGCCCTAGACCACTGATACTCAACCTGTGAGTCACAACCTTTTGGGGGGTCACATATCAGACATCCTGCATATCAGATATTTACATGACAATTCATAACTAGAAAAATTACAGTTAAGTAGCAGTGGAATAATTTTATGGTTGGGGGTCCCCACAATGTGAGGAACTGTATTAAAGGGTCCCAGCGTTCGGAAGGTTGAAAAGCACTTCTTTCATGGTTTGCTCCATGTGGTTTTTGAAGTTCAATTCTGCACACCCACTGGGATTTCATTAGCATCTCACTCCTTTGCACCGAGGCTGAGCTGAACACAGTCAGTGTGCAAGTATTTAAAATTGCATTGAATTAATTGTAGGCAGATGCAGGATTGATCAGAGTGACAGATAGCTGGGGGAGGGAGAGGGAATACTCTTCGGTGTTTAAAAAGGCCCATTCATGAGTGTTCAATGGCAAGCTGCTATGGAAACTTCTGAACATTTTTTTGTTTGTTTTAATAAATGATGGGAATTCTATCTGACTCCTAGGGAGATGGGAAGCAGAGGGTTATTGAGAAGAAACTTCAAAGGGCAAATGATTTCCTCTTTTTGATGATTTGCCTCAAAGTTGTTTTCTTAAAATAGAAAGGGAGAAAGAAAGAAGGAAAGGAAGAAAGAGAGGAAGAAAGAGGAATGAGGACCAAAGGCATACAAAGCTGTTTAAAGCTCACAGGGCAGGCCCCGTATTCTTTCAATCCAAAGTCTGAAGTTCTGAGGCCAGTTCAGAATTCTTGGCAAGGTTTTGCCTTTCCCATCTCTTGGAAACATATGAGTGAAATTAATGATTGCTGAAAAACAGTACCAGGCAGTAGAGACACACTCATCTTTAACCCCAGCACTCAGGAGGCAGAAGTAGGCAGATTTGGGTTTGAGGCTAACCTGGTCTACAGAGCAAGTTCCAGGACAGCCAGGGCTACACAGAAAAAACCTGTCTCAAAAAACCAAGACCACCTTACCACCACCACCACGAAACTCCAAACAAACAAACAACCCCCCAAACTAAAACAAAACAAACAAAAACCCAGTGAAGTGTCAATGAGTCAGAGCCCATGTTTTAATTTCTTTAAGTCTTTCCATAATCTAAAAATGTATGCGTGTGTTAGTAGAAATGTAGCATAGTTCATCCACTGTAAAAAGAAAAAGCATTTAAATCCTTTTAAAAATTAAACACAGAGTCACCATGGGATGCAACAGTTCCTAAGACTCAAAAGCAGGGCTGGAATGGACGTTCCTCCACCAACGTTCCCAGTTATGTCATTCACAACAAGTAGAAGGTCGGAGCCACTCAACTGTGTCAGAAGCAGGAGGGTACAGAATATGGCATTCATAGGCATCAGGGTATTACTTAGGCTTAAGAAGAAATGAAATTCTGACATATGTTATACTACAGAGAATCCTTAAAGACATGTTAAATGAAATCAGACTCAAGGACAAAAATTATATGGTTCCTTTTATGTGAGGTTACCAGGGCACTCAAATCAATAGTGCTAAGTGGTGGGATAGTGGGGCCCAGGAGCTGGGAGGAATGTGGATGAGTATTGGATGAGTACAAATTTTAGTTGGTGAGAATGGAAAGTTCTGGAGATAGACGGTGTGAGAGTTGCCCAGCAATGTGTTTATGTTTAAGGCCACTGAAATGCACGTTCAGAAATGGCCAATATATGTATAAAATCACAATATGGAAAAACAAGACATTCATATTAAAAATATGCTAGTGAAATTGTTTGTCTCTTGGAGTAAAGCGCTTCCTTACTGATAAAACCTGATCATGAAGAAAGAGAAGGAGGAGGGGGAGGGG
>NW_022196910.1:38663987-38677239 GCF_008632895.1 Mastomys coucha
GGAGAGGGAGAGGGAGAGGGAGAGGGAGAGGGAGAGAGGGAGAGGGAGAGAAGAAATGTTACTTCTAATTTAGTCAAAGCTTTCGTTCCGTAATTCTAGCGAATTACATTTTAGTGTCAACTGAGGAGTCGGTTACTGTGGCAGTGGATGAAGGAACACAGGGAAGCAGCTTGACAAACCCAAAACCTAGAAGTGCTGAGGGGAAAATGTAGCACTTCCATGTGTATTTGTTTATGGATTCGTGGAGGTCTGAAGGATTCTGGGTGGACAGAAAACAGTGGGCAAAGGCATTCAGGCAGGGGTGTGTGGTTGGGGGAAGGGCGGTGATGGGAGGGGTGAGGGTGGGCGGGGAAGCCCTGGTGGGCGGGGTATTGAATGACAAGCAGTGAGAATGACAGCGCCAGTGAGACATCAGACTGTGGAGGGTTTGAATTTACGTATAGGGTTCAGGAATCCATAAAGATTCTTAATCTAGTTTTCTATGCATTGAAGATTTCAAAATAGAATCTCCCTTCTCCCCACGCCACGCTCCCCGCCAGTGGCGATTGCCTTTTTTAGGGAAGAGAAGTCCTTTAGCCTTCAAATTCTTCATGCCATTTTATCAGAGGTCTGCTGTGTGCAGAATTTCTTTAAAATGCAAAGTGCACAGGGTCAAGAATGGAGTCGTTGCGCAGAAGGAAGGTCTGTATTTGCACACGATTACACTCCAGTGAGTTCAGTAAATGACAGAACTGAGACCTGGGTCCTTGAAATCCATTCTGTGAGGAGGAACTTGACACCACTTCTGATTATTTGATTTGCTTTCTTGGAAGCTGAGGCGAGGGTCACCTTGTACCTTACAGCCTCGTGACATAAATACAATGTTTCCTTCACGTATCTCTCTTATTCGCTAAGTGGAGAACATGGAAATTTCTGTTTGATTTGGAGAAAGCAGTATATTTACCAACAGCTGAAGGTGATTAAGAAATAATGTAACTTCAAAGAGTCTGTGGAGAGCTGCGTAGATAAAGGTTGCCTGGATTGCCTCTTGCTATATGGGAAGTTGACTTAGGTTCAATTTGAACATGTCCTGTTGAATAGGTCGTTGAAAGAAGAGCACCAAAGTCCCTGTCTGCATTGGTGTCCTTTGCACAGCGTAAGAAGGCCCATTACTGTTAGGACCTTGTATGATGCTGGGTTCACGCACCCCGAGCTTCCTGAATACAAGGTCTAAGGCTTCTTTTAGGTGTGTGTGAAGCAAGGGTTTGCATTTTTTTAAATACTGCAATTAACAAAGGTTGAGTAACTCATGGAAGGATGGCCAATGAATATCACTGCCAACAGCAGTGTTTCTACAGGTGCAGGGTATGCTGGACTGTTCTGTGGTTAACCTCCATTGCATACTGAAAGGGCCGCTGAACCAAAGTCTTTCTTTTTGGCTAATGATAAGCTCTGTGAATGATGATAATACAGAAAAAGACCACACTATAGTTTCCCTTTCCAGCTGAGCCACAGAAAATCCTCAGTGTGTGCCGTCTGTTAGGAAGGGCAGTCTCTATGTAGCACAGCTGGAAAATCCTTGGCAGAAAATAAAGAAGCCTTTGGGACTGTGCTTACTTGAGTGCCCAGACATGGTTGGCATTGTGTACCCGGGAGTGCCACACCATCCACATGTGACTGTCCAGAATTTGGAATCAAAGTGCGCTGTGAGTCTAAACTACGTGTCAGATTTTGAAGATGTAGTATCCGAAAGATAAAAAGGGTGCTCATAGCAGCTCATGCCCTTGGTCCCAGCACACAGGAGGCAGAAGTAATGCGATCTTGAGCTTAAGGCAGGCCAGCCTAAGCTACATAGTGAGATCCCATCTCGGCAAAACAACATAAAGCAAAATGGCCAGTGGAATGGCTCTGCAGGAAAAGGTGCTTGCCATAAAAACCTGACAATCTAAACTCAATCCTGAAAGGAGACAGCTGATTCCTGATTACTAAAAGTTGTCCTCTGACCTCCACAGGCATGACATGGAATGCCCATGCTTGCCTGCTGCATACAAACACACATACACAGACACACACACACACACACACACACACACACACAAACTGACACACACAGACACATAGCACACATATACACACAGACACACAGCACACACATACAGACACACAGACACATACACAAACAGACACACACACTAAATTTTTAAAGAAAAAAATAGAAATTGGCCCTTTTAACCCCTCAATTATTATCTTTAAAATCAATTGTTTTATCTTCACACTGGTTTTGAAAAATGTCCAAAGCAATTATCCTGCATATAATTTCCTCAGCATTTGTTTAATTATTTTAGTTCAACGTTGCTGTCATAATGATAACTTTCTATTGTTTGAGAAAAAAATTACATCAAATGATTAAATCCTCCTCCAAGCTTTGGGTGGTGGTGGTGGTGGAGTTGGGGTTTGGGGGGAGTCAAAGGAAGCTGATTTGAATACAGAGAATAAATAGTAATTAAACTGTAAATGTTGATTTTTCCCCTTTGAAGTCTACTGGTGTGTTTGGTGTGAATAAAGTGCACATTGTGGCTTATTCTGTTGGCAGCAGCAATGGTTCCTGAGAATCACTTCAACGCTGCGTTATACTGGGGACTTTCCCAGGGCAGCTGAACTGAAGCTTCCTTTGTTTATAGTAAAGCCTGGATTATTATTATTTTCTTTCTTAAACAGTACACATCGGTTTTCGATAAAACCTGAGAACTTTTTTTTCCTCCTTCAAACTCAACTACGTCACTGTATTCTGGAGAGAAGATCTATCTTAAGACCCGGAAGCTGAAAGAGGCAAGCTTACTTCATGTTGCCTCTCCCCTTCTGTTTTTAGACTTTAGAACAGCAATCTCAAGTCTAGGCTGTTGATTAGACTCATCTGGGAAGCCTTAAACATAATCCTGGGCTCTGATACCCGACCGGCCCAGTCAATTGTATTGGAAGCTGAGCTACAAATGAATGGAAATCACCACTCAGTGATTCCAGGGCGAGGCTGAGGCTGAGGCTGAAAACCAGTGCTGTGTTAGGCTGGAAGCACAGTTTACCAGTTTTTCCCAGGAGCGCTCACACACTCTGGCTTCCGGAGTGTGGATGACTTAAGCAGCTAAACTCGGCCCCACTCCCCATGCCCCCATGACAGGAGATAAGGTCTGTCGGTCTCACATTTGGAACACTCCTAAGGCTTTGGTATACACGCCTAAGAGAAATGTGCACTTTCCTCCTGCTTTAATGTGTACACGGAAGAGCACAATGATTGTACAACTTTACTTCCCCGGTCACTTTGGTTTGCTTTTATCCAGGATGTGGTACCGGGAATTTGCCTCTTAAAATCACGTATACCCCCGTGTGCACATATGACATCATGGTATTACCCTCTACAGATCGCTTTTACAGGTTGTTTATCACAATATTAACCGTCTCAGCAGGATTCTAAAGAGAACATTTGGGACAAGGTGGATATGTTATGGACTTTGCTTAGTTATTTAGAGTTGGGCGTTATTGTCTTCACAAATATAATTATCATCATGGGACTCATATTTTTCCTTGTGAAATTAGTTGTTCCCCTTGGATCTGATTCTAGGAAATGCAAGGACTTCTTGAGGATTCAGGCAGTGAAGGCATTAAAGTAAGTTAATTTTATGCCTTTGATGAAGTTTGGGGTTTAAAATATTTAAAATTATCATTAAATGAAACAGTTCTTATTGTCAGCAACCAAAAATGATGATTTCTCTGAAGCTACTCTGCTGTGAAATCATTGCAAAATGGTTGGAGAATGAAGATTAAAATCATTGAATCAGGGCTATTTGTTAGTAGAGATTTAACCAAAATCTCTAGGAGGCTTGCTCATTCATTCATTCACTCATTCATTAATTCAACAAACATCCATTGTTGGTTTGCGAATACTACATACTCTCTTGGTGCTGAATTTATAGGAACATGCAAAGCAGCTGGGCAGAAATCTGACCCTGCCCTTGTGGAGTTTATTCCATTCCCTGGCCAACTCCAGAACGCATATGGAATTTATGTTTAGAAAAACATGTTTGGGGGTGGGATGGGGAGGAGCTGATTTTAGTTTTTCACCAAGAAAGCGATATCTGAGCAGATGGTCTAAGTGGATGGGAGAACAGGCTGCATAACTATATTGATAAGGTATTGATGCAGTGGGAACAGGTCTAGTGCAAAAGAGCCAGGGGTGGGGAAAGGCTGGGGCTTGCAAGAGAAAATATAGGATGCCTGGTCAAAAGTGAATTTCACATAAACAATATAGAATTGTTAATGTAAGCATCCCACAATATTTAGAACACCCTTATCCTAGAAAATTGCAGAGTGTCTTGTATTCCTATCTCCTAAATCCCGCAAAGTTGGATATATCCATGGGAGTTAGGGGATTGAAGGGAGGCAAATGGCTAAGCCAGAGGTAGGAAACAAAGATGGAAAGAGATGAGGCAGGAGAGGTCTAGAGGGGTGAACTGAATGGAGGGTGTTTTAGGCCACTGTAAGAACTTAAGGGCCAGTGGGACAACTCAGTGGTTAAAGATCCTTACTACCAAGTCCGATGACCTGGGTTCGATCCTTACAACCCATGTGATGGAAAAGAAAGAGCTAATTCTGGCGAGTCATTTCATGGCCTCTACATGTATGCTGGAGCATGTGCACAAACACACACAATAACTAGGTTCTTTTTAGCTAAAATTTCAAAAAGGAACTTTCATTTTTTTTTTCTCTAGCTGACATTCCTGGAGAGTTTGAGCTGAAAGTGTTTTGAAGTTTGGAAGCACCAGTAGTAAGTCTGCTGTTCTGTATGAAGGACAACAGGAATAGAAGCAGGAAGACCAGGGTGGGATGTCATTGCAACCATTCGGACGAGAGATGGATGGTGGCATGCTAAGACATGATGGTCAAGGTGTGGTCTAAATGGACACCCAAGGCGTTTTCTCGAGGGCTGGATATGCGCCATTAAGCAGAGTTGAGTTTGGAGAAGGTGGAACTTCATTCAAGCCAGGGTCTCACGTGAAATTAGCCATTCTGTGAAGTCGGCGCGTGGGATGTGGCTTTTTATTTGGTAGTGGTGAGAGAGACAGAAAGGGAGGAGTACGTTGTTACATTTGACATAAGTCAGATGTATTTAATAGCTAACTGGGAACATTAAGTTGGAATTTATGTTTGTTTGTGTGTGTGTGTTTCCCAAGTAGAAAAACCAAGAATTGCATCATTGTATCAGCTCGAAAGGGAATGGGAGTGAGGCTGAGGGATGGCAGTTAAGGCTGTAGAAAGTAAGGTTCTTTATCCAGCACCAGGAGACTGAGGACTGGGGCCATTCTAGGAGACAATGACAGGCAGCTGTCCGCCATGGTCGATCTCTTGTTTGAAGGCAGACAGGTCCTCCAGAGCTCTCAATGTGTGGAAGAGCTGAGCTGGGAATCACTCTCCAGGCTTTCAAGAGTCCAGGCTGGTTGAGTCACTCCATGCCACCCCTACCAATTCCCCTTTGTTAGTCTAGAGTGGTGTGGCCAGGTGAAGCTGGACTTGCTACCTCTCTTCATAAAATGAGACCATGTGGGAGCTCTATTTACAACAGATTACCTCAGAAGAAAATGCCCCCTCCCCACGGAGAACTGAAATAAATACTTAACCGTTGTGTTACCGTGCACAATGGCCACCATTGGCTTGGAATTGTGATGTCGGTGAAGCTGGTGAACCTGGGGCTGCTCCGCATAGCCTGCCCGGCCCAGGAGCCTTTCCTTTCCCCGGGGTTTGAACAGACTCTTGGTTCTTCCTCTCAAGAGTTCAGCTGGCAGGATGTTAGCGTCTGTGCCGCCCACTGAATCTTGGCTTCTCCTCAAGGCACTTTCGAATTCTCCCACAGTTTCCTTCTTGAATTCATTTCCTGTCAGCTTCTGTGTTCTTGCCTCCTGTTCTCTGTAGGTTCCACGTGGGCTGTTCGCTCCTCCGTCTTCTCTTGCTGCGTTACTTCCCTTATTGCTCCACCCATTTCATTTCTTATGACTTGTTCTATGATGAAATTTGTTCTGCATTTTAGTCTGACTCTTATGGCTGAAGCTCAGAATGGGTTGCAGTTCAGCACACTCTACGTTCTTGGTGGGTTTTTGATTTCATGTCGGAAGCAACTGTATACATTCCTAATAATGAATCCTAGTTTGGACAAGTTGTGGTGCCTTTCTGTGCCTGTCTATGACCTCCAGTGGAATTAGATACCATTAGTGTTTTGGTGCAGGTCACTAAATAAATGTTCCTCAGGACTTTCCCATTGGTGTTGGTTTAGAATGAGATCACGTGATCCAGCAATTGGACGTAGGAGGCCTATATGGTTCAAGTCACTTGGTTCAGGTTCTGTAATAATTCTGGGTCAGACAGAAGCCTCTTCTTTATGCCTATCACTATACCTTAACATGTTGCCCCTCCAAGTGCCTGGTGAAGTGTTCTGCTCTTTATTTCCTGATATCTCAGTGATTTGCCCTTTTCTGATGTGTGATATGGGTAAACTGCCTTGCAAAGATGTGCTGTGCCCAGCCCTAGCTGTTCAGATATGAATACAATGACATCCTGAAAAAAATGCCAACAGTTCCGCACAGCATCACGCTCTAAGGAACATGTGCTGATGCTTGGGGATGCTATGGTGATTGTCACGATCCTAATGCTTTTAGGGGTCACTCTGAGTAGTGTTCATTTAAATACTGGTGGAAGATGGGATGCTTGTCTCGACTCCTGTTCACCACAGAAGGTTAGAAGATGAATTGTAAGTGAGAACCAGAATTCAATTGGCCCTTTTCAATATGTGCTTGATGAGGTGTTTCAGTTGGAGCTTTTATTGGTCAAGCTTGAAAAGTCAATCTGTTCTCAAAGGTCACATTTCCCATATTGGGGAACAAGGAAATAGGCCAGAAGCTGCTAGAATGTCTGCAGCTACATCTTCCCTACAAAAGAAAGAAATAAAAAATGTAGAGATGGGAACAAGACTTCTTTATTTTTCCCATCTGCATTCTACTATTATTATTATGTACTCAGACACAAGCAAGAGGGACAGAAATTGATGTGACAACAAATATACAAATCCATTGCTGCCAGATCTATTCCCAGTCTTTGGGGCCCACAGTGTGCAGTTAAAAGCTTGGAATCTGAAGGTGAAAAGCCCTGGGATTCAATTCTAGTTTCTTCACTAATTGGTTTGATTTGTGGCAAGTTACATAAGCTAACTCATGATTGCTCATCTATTAGGAGGGATAAAAATTTTATTTCTCTAATATGATTACTGTGAGATTAGAAGAACTGATGCTTATTTTAAAAACCTTAGCAGAAAACCTGGTGACTGAGAAATAATAAATAGGTAATAGTCACTTAAATACATATTTTTTGAGCCAGGGTCTCATGTATCCCAGTTTGTCCTGAACTCAATATATAGCAGAAGGTGACCTTGAACTTCTAATCCTCCTGCCTCTACCTCCTGAGTACTTGGATTTCAGGTATGTGCCACCATGCCCAGTTTCTGCAGTTTTGAGGATGGAGCCCAGGCCTTTGAGCTTATTAAGCAAGCACTAACTGTAGAAGAATTTTAACCCAGATACATGGCTACTCTGGCTGGAATACAGACATGCCCTAAGTATACACTTTTAATTCCAAACAATGGAGGTAAAGTTAGATTGTAGAAGGAAGCACCCATGTTTAAAAGTGATGTCTATTTGAATGGCAGACAAAGTGATGAATCAGAGAAAGATTTGACAGATAGGATATGTCCAACTCTCACAAGAACAGTGAAGAAAGAGAGGTGACTTAAGAGGAAGCAGGACAGAGAGAGGGAGGAGGCAGTTTTACCTGGAAAGTTTTACAGAGACAGGTTGGTGAGAGAACAAGCTAGTCACAGGTAAAGACAGAATGAGCCAGAGAATGAGAATGAGTCAGAAGATTAGAACAGATTGTCAAAGTTATAGGCCAAGCAGAGCAATTCAGTCAGAAGAGGAGAGAAGTTAATTTGAATCAGTCAGTGTGAAGAAGAGTTTGAGCCAGGACAGCTGAGTTGACCATCAAGCCAGAGTTCAGAAAACAAACAAACAAACAAACAAACAAACAAAAAAACTAGAAAGGGTGAGCTTATTCAACAGAAAGTCTCGGAGGCTGAAAACATTCTAGGCCTAGATTAGACTGTATAGAGGCTAGAAGCTTCCAGAACTAGGCCTAGGTTAGCAAACAGAGGCATAAACCTCAGATACAGTGATCACATCAGGATAATAAAAGTTACTTTTAAATTGCAGCCTCTAAAAATGGCTATTATTGTAAAAAGCAACTATTTCATTGTTTGAAAATACTGATAGAAATGATATAGAAGGTCATAAGGAGGCAGAGGGATGTTCCTGGTCTTCTTGAATACCGATTGTATGGAAATCACTGAATTGTAAGTCCAGGACTGAAGCAGGATAGAAAGATTGGGTAGCTTTATCAGGTTAATGTGAGGGGAGGGAGCCCCTCACCTTGGAGTCAACATAGAAATAATAGTTGCTTCATATACAGATATTTTATTTTAAAGTAGTAATGAATAAGATGGAAAGCTTCAATGTATATGGCCTAAATTCTGCCTCATATCTTTCCCTAGACATTTCCTGGGAATCTCAAACAATCTGGTTAACTTTGTTTATAGTGAGGATAGCCCGCCTTCTTGCATCCCCAGGATCTGGACTGTTACATTATCAATTGTTATCCCAACAGGTGAGTGGGAACCTGTGAGTGACCTCCCTTAGGTTTGTTAGCAAACCTTTAAAGATACTAACTTCAAACCCACCTGAATCCTATGTATGAATATTATAAAGAAAATAAAAGCCCCTCTCTTATCCTAGTGTTCGATGTCAATATTAAGTTATCTTCCTTAAACCTCAATTCTGCCTCACACCGCCTAGTTCTGGGTTCTTCCCTGCATTATAGTCATGGGTCTTGGGTTTGTCTGAGTTGAGTCTCTGAGAAGTTAGGAGCTCCCAAGGCTCCCTGGTTGCTGTAATTCTGTACCGTGACAGGAGGCAGAGGAATTTCCCTCACCAGTGATAAATGCTGAAGGCAGAGAAGCAGTAGACGCTGCCCGCTGCCCGCTGCCCGCCTGACTGGGACAAACTGTCTGCTCTTTGTCAGTTGAGTGAGCAGACTGCTATTGGGGGAGCAAGAAGAAATGTGGAAGTATTCAGTGGGCAGTGGGTATGGGAGAGAGGAATCCACGTAGGGTCAGTCCCAGGTTTCCCTTTGAGAACTGGCCAGAGCATCATCCACTCTCGGTGCCTCTGCACCAAGCACGGAAGGTGGCCAAGAACTGAGCTGCGGGGTTCATGAATGTCCCCTGCCCCTGACTCCTACTTCTGTAATTATGGGGGGTATTTTTTCTAGTGAAGTGCACTACTTTGAAGGATGGTGTCTTCTTTTTATAATAAGGAATTTAGCAAGTTGAGCTATCATCTGTAGACCCAGATGAGGAGAGAAATTATATTAAAAACCTACCTTGGCCTAAGGAAGTACCTTTGAAACTCAAACGTGTAGTTAACCATTCTCTAAGCTAAAATGTGAGCAGAGAGGCCGCACACTCTCACCTCCGCACGCTGTACTCAAATAGAATCACATGCAGGCAGCAAGAAGCACACAGTTAGGTGGCAATTTGAAGCGCTGCCTTCTGGTCTTCACTGCCTGTTTCCTCTTGGCTCTGTCTGTGTTCTTTTGGGGAACTGTTTTGCTTTCCTATTATCATTGGGAAGGCCCCCCATTCTGCTTTTATTTCAAACTTCAATCATCCCCACACGTGTAAGAGTCCTCTTGAGATGACATTGATGCTCCTGCCTGGTTACTGGAAGCTATCCGCCTTTCCAGGGGAAAGGCCCTGGGATTCCATCTTTTGAATCTGTGAATCACAGATGCCTTCCCACAGATGCCTTGCACACTGGCGTGAGTTCAGTGGACTTCCTCTAAGCAAGCCAAGCAAATTCTCTAAATGCCAGATGTAAGATGGGAATTCAAAGGTCACGGTTCTCCTCTGTGCTGCCCCCACCCCCACCCCAGCTAGGAGTGTGAGAAGTTCACATTACTGCACAAGACACCACTGGGCACTGCTAACTGCTGTCCGTGCCAATGCTCTGCTTTCTGTACCATAAAATGACTGTTCGTATTTGCGACCACTGAGCTTGTCTTTCCTGACCGGAGTCTCCAGCTTTCCCAGCCAATGAATTTACAACATTTCTGTGTGTGCCTTGTTTGACGGCCTCTTCTTCGGCACTGTGAGACACTGTGGGTGGTTCCCCCTCCCAGCCCCCGCCCCTATGAAGAATGACAAGGGCAAAGGTCAGAAACATCTATGATTCATTTCCTCTTTGCTGCACGCAGCGGATAGCTTTCTGGATGAGTCACTCAGATGGCAAGTATGGGGGTGGGGTGGGGGCTCCTTTTCATGAGCCACAGGGCACTGCTATGTCCTCCCTTAGAAGAACAGAGTTCTTAAGAGCCCCTTACAATTTTTGTATTTCCTTCCTGTGGTTTCATAAGCCCATCTGTGCCCCTTTTCTTTGCCCAATTGCAGCTTGCTTGCTTGGAGAACTTTATTATCTAATGTGGTCTCCTTGTATTCTGACTCCAGAATTGTCAGATATACCTCAAATTTACTCTTATATTAAAATATTTTCCAGGGCTTAGAGAAATAGCTCAGTGAGTCAAGTGCATGCTGCACAAGCATGAAGACTTCAGTTCAATCCCCAGAACCTACAGGAAAAAAACAGATGTGGTTTGGGTGTTGGTGGAGGTACACGCCTTTAATCCCAGTTTTCAGGAGGCAGAGACAGCTGGATCTCTGAGTTCAAGGCCAGCCTGATCGCCAACGTGAGTTCCAGGACAGCCAGGACTATACAGAGAAACCCTGTCTCTAAAAACAAAAACAAGCAAGCAAGCAAACAAACAAAAACTAGATGTGCTGGCTGGCTGATGCTTCTAATCTCAGTGCCAAGAGATAGAGAAAGAGAGGTCTCTGGGATTGCTGGCTAACCAGTCTATTCTAATCTGTAAGTTACAGGCCAGAGAAAAACTTGTCTCATAAAGCAGGATGGGGCTGGAGAGACAGCTCAGTGGTTATATGAGCAAGGTCTTCTCTTACAGAGGATATAAGTTTAATTCCCAGAACTGACATGGGATGGATCATAATTGACTGTAACTTCAGTTAGAGATTATCTGACACCCTATTCTGGTCTCTCTAGGTACCTACCTACATATGAACATACCCACACAGAGAATCACACTCATATAACTAAAAATCACTGGGCATTGGTGGTGTATGCTTTTAATCCCAGCACTTGGGATAGGAGACAGAGGCAGAGGCAGGTGGATCTCTGAGTCCGAGGCTAGCATGGTCTATAGATCAAGTTCTAGGACAGTCAGGATTATACAGAGAAACCTGTCTCAAAAACAAAACAACACAAAACATATGAAATAAAATAAATGTTAGAAAACAGCAACAATACAGTGGAAGGCATCTGAGGAATGACTCATGAAGATGTCTTGGCTCTGATGCACACATGGACACATGAACATGGACATACATGAACATGGACACGCATACATATAAACACACAAAATAAAATATGCTCTAACATCATTTAGACTAGACTATTCACAGAAGTGTAGTCATGGCTCCTCAAAACATCCGACTTCCAGAGTGGCAGCATATGGGGACAGCAGGCAATAGCTAAGGATGACAATCATACCTCATGCTGAGGTCTCTGTCAAGGTGTTGTTTCCTCAATGAAGGTAGGTCACTGTTGTGTTTTCATCTTTAAAGGGTATGAAATCAAATACACAAACAGAAAACTAAGTGCACAGTATAAGAAATAATTATCAACTGAACATCCTCCATCAAGAAACGAAACAGGTCCAGCCCAGAAGTCCCTCCCTTGCTTGCCTTACAGACCACGCCCTGTCACTCCTTGAGGGCACCCCTATTTGTGGTAGCCACTTCCTTACTTTTGTGATTATGTCTGTGTGCTAGGTAATTATTTTTAGGGCAGTATCATGTTTATCCTCTGTACATGGCACTGTGTAATTCATTTGTGTTAAGTAATGACCACAGGGGACATGGGGCTAGCCCTGCGTGTATGTAGTATTCTTTCTTCATCTCAGAACTGCACAGAACTGCTAACCCATGTCTCCAGTTGTGAACTAATAGCACTTCTGCTAAGACATATGTTTAGAATAAGGATACTGTGGAGGTGAAGTAAGAAAGACACTTGTGGTGGTCTAAGCTTGACATTTGCAGTGACCCAAGCATGACACTTACATGGCCCAAGCCTGACACTGCAGTGGTCTAAGCGTGACATGACACTGCATGACACTTGCTGTAGTCCTCCTGCATGCTGCAGTTTCTAGGCTTCAAGTAGAGTAAAATAGCTCCTGGGGAGGGGGGGAAGACTGAGCCACTCCTTATTCTAGGCTCTTCTCTTCAGTGGGAAATAGCCCAGCAGTTTCTAAAATCTACAGAATTTACTTATGACAAAGGCCTTTTCTTAGTTCCAGCCCCCTTACCCCCCCAGCCTCTCACCCCCCCAGCCCCCTCACCCCCCAGCCCCTCACCACCACCCACCACCTCCCGCAACTTCCCACTTGCTATTTCTGTGTATTTCTTTGGGGACTTTAGATCTTCCTTGATCTGGAATATTCTCTGCTGAACTAGGGAAAGAGGGGAAGTGGGATGGGATGTGAAGCCTTGTTCTTAGCCTCTTTTACTTCCACGGTTTCCTTTATTTTGTCACTGGCTAACACAGCTTTGCTCAGGGGCAGACAGCTAACGGTATTTTAGAGATACCAACAATACTCTGGGATGGTAGCTTACTGTCCCTCCTGTTACAGAGAGGCAACTGCCACTAAAAAGCTTCAGAAACTAGCAAAGGCTCACCAAATCAGACACTAGGAATTCAAAGGTTGAGTTCAAAAGCTAAGTTCTTTTTTTTGTTTGTTTGTTTGGTTGGTTGGTTTTTGTTTTTGTTTTTGTTTTTTTGGCTGTCCTGGAAACTTACTCTGTAGATCAGACTGGCCTTGAACTCAGGAATCTGCCTACTTCTGCCTTCCAAGTACTGGAATTAAAGGTGTGCATACCCTCCCTCTTCCTACCCCCTGGCACCTAAGTTCTCCTTAGGCAAGTCCCTTCTGTGTTCATTTGGCTGAGGACCCTGAAATTCCCTCATAACTACCTTACACATTCTCTCTCTCTCCCTCC
>NW_022196910.1:38677249-38712249 GCF_008632895.1 Mastomys coucha
CCTCCCTTCCAGAGTTCTTACTTCTGTTAGACAGGAAATATGCTCTCGTGTTTGTTGGTAGAAATGGGGCCCTAGGACCCACATATTTTTGTACTTAAAACACTGGCTTTGACTTGGGAATCTTTAGGGTAAAGGGCCTCAGGGTATGACCATTCCCTTTCTCTGCTCTCCTACAGGGGTGTAGCGGGCAGAGCATCAGTCTTTGAAGCTCCTGTTTGATCACAGGCCAGTTTCTGTGTTTCCTGACAGGTCTGGCTGCCTCTGACCTGGCGCCCACAGTCTGTAGTCCTGCATTTTAAGCAGAATGTAAAAAAAAAAAAAAAAAAAAATCTAATTAGAAAAGAAGGAAGGCAATTTGAAGGGAGATCACCGTGGTAACAAACCGTAGCGATGTAATGCGGTTCATTGTGGAGTTCAAGTTGATAAAACACCTGTCTACTTCGGACCTTGTCCAAATGTGTAACATAAGGCTGCGCTCTGTGTTGGTCTTGCCTATAGGGCAATTGAGTCCATGTCCCCTTTCATCCCTCACCCCACCCCCACATGTGGTCCCTGTGGCCAGCGTTCCTTCAGGAGAGGAGAGCAGGGGAAGGCTTTGTGCAGCAGTTGCTCAGCAAGGAGCAGGTGTTCGCAAAACAAATGAGGCGGGGATTTAATTTTGGAGCGTGTCTGGAGGTGATATTTATGGAGCACGTAGAAGATATTTTCAGAGGTGATTATGAATTGTCCCAATCTGTGTCCTGAAGTTTAGGAGAGGAACATCTGCGTCACACTAAATGTGGAACCTGGATGAGACTCAGAACCTGTCACAAGGGCCAGGATCCTGGGCCAGCAGTTTTCATTCATCAAGTGAGCATGGTGGCTCAGTGCTGAAGGGCATTTCCAGAGGAAGAAGTCAGGGAGAATGGCTGGTAGGCGCCTGGTCACTCAACCTCAGGGGCTCTGAATCCACAGAGACAAGGACAATTTTCTGTCTCCTCCTCACTCCCGGCTGGACCACTTAGCTTCTCTGACGTGAGGAAGTGACTGTATTATTGTTGTCTTCCTATGAAATACTCCTTCAGCCTGCCTTCTTAAGAAAAACAGTTTCTCTGGTTATTCATTTAGTAAACATTTCTTAAAGCTCACATTGTCAGGCAGTGTCTTAGACCCTCACAATAGGTAACAGTACAGACTAACAGTGTAGTTTATTTCATTTATGAAGTTTCTTTCTTAAAAATTGTTACATTTATTTATTCCCCCTCTGTCTCTCTGTCTCTGTCTCTGTCTCTGTCTCTGTCTCTCTCTCTGTCTCTCTCTCTCTCTCTCTCTCTCTCTCTAATATATGCATGCATACATACCATAGGAGGTCAGAGGACTACTATGGGGAGTCAGCTCTCTCACCCTCTATCATGTGGGTTCTAGGAACTGAACTCAGGTCAACAGGCTTGGTGGCAAGCATCTTTACCTGCTGAGCCATATTGCCAGCCCTTCAATTTTACTTTCCATGAGCTTTTAAAACATAATTATCTGATTGTAAGTGCTATGGAAAAGTTGCCTGTGTTGGTCATCAATATAAATAATAATGATGAAGGTTATATATAAAACTTGACACTAAGGAAATACTGTGGATTGTATGAAGTGATGGGGCACAACCAAAGAATAGAGATTGCTATCTCCTTTGTTCTTACAGCTGTATCAACACTGGAAGCACATTCTTGAATTAGCTTTTTGAGGTGCTATTTTGTATCCAAGTCACTGGGAGAACATTGTGGATTTGCTTTTGGACTCTGTGTGAGCTATGAGGTTTTTTTTTCCCCTGAAGATCTAAAATAGCATTAGATCTTCCATTAGAATTGGAAGCAACCAGCAGGATCCACCTCAGTGGGAAGAATGCTCTAGCTGAGGGGGTGATCTATGTAATGTCAGTGCCTGCTTGCCAGCAGAATTAGCCTTGTTCTTTTTATTACAAAATATAATTCCTGACTGGTATGTCTTCTCAACTGTGTCAGTGACAGGCCACCCTTCCTTGTGCCGTATCCCATCTTGGAATCTGACACCTGTATTTCTATCATAATTCTAATGGCAATACAGCAGTATATGTTGAGACTCTGTAATACGCCATGGATTGAGGCTTATGAAATAGGATATTTGAGGTTAAAAACAATAGAAAAGTAATAATACTTTAGTATTTTGTTCTTTTAAAATATTCAGATATGTAGAGTTAGGGACTGAATTGAGCCCCACACTAAATTTTTGTTTCTGGCTGAATTTTCCAAATCCACATTCTCTCTACTTATTTTAACTAGGTGGCATCATTACCCCAGCCAACACCCTGTACTCGAGTATAAAGGCAATGCTATGGAGAAGCTTGTAAGTACAATTACAAGGAGTAGCTACTGTAAAATAAAAGAACGTCTCAAGACTCAAATAATAAACAAACCCTGAGCTAAATAAAAAGAGTGAAATCACATTCTATTATTCAACTTCCATAAAAAAAAAAAAAGGCCAGGACTATTTAGTGTCTTCTTTCTCATTTGGCAGAGTCCAGCTCTCAGATTGCTTCAGGGTCTGGCAGTAAGCTCAAAACAGGCTGGAAATACCCACACTTGGGGGGATGGCTTGCCAAAGGTGTGGCTAGGCAGGCTGTCAAAAGGGCTCTGTGCCTGAGCCCTCTTTCTTCTCCGTGACTTTTGTGCCAGGTGCCAAACCAATGCCTAGATAGAAAGATGGATCTGGTACCCATCCCTGTCGTGAGAAGCCCCCTGGTTTAATTTGAGCAGAGGCCTTGTGTATGGCTCCAAGTTGGAGGCTGGCACAAATGAAAAGGCAAGAAAGATTGCTATGGCAACAGTAACTCATTACTCGTGGCCGGCATACCAGATAACAGAATTTACCCAGGTGTGACAGGCACTTTGATTTAGAGTGGGTTAAACAAAGTTCTCTTTGGTGACTAATGGGTTTCACCTTTCCCATGGCTAGAGCTGTAGACCAAAAAGGGGAAAATAATTCGTTCTGCTTCTCAATAATAAAGAGCCAGGAAATGGGAACCTCAAAAGCAGTCAGAACCAAGGAGAAGTGTGGAGGCTGAAGACAGCCTGAAGTATTTCAAGGCAGGCACCTTTTCCAAATTTCTCTGCATTTGTCAGGTTAAGGAGAGCCTCAGATGGCATCTGGACACTCTACCCCAAATGGAGCTGAAGAATTATAACATGACTCAGTAGAGTGGTACAATCCCTAGAGCTGGCACCCCCAAGATCTGCCTAAATTTGATGGAGTCAGAGGGGGCTTGGAGATATGAGAGTCACAGCATACATCATGAAGTCAGTTCTGCACTTGAGACACTTATTGTAACTCCAGAATCTCTAGGCAAGTGTTTTACGTGTTTCAGCTCAGTTTTCCTAAGCAAAAGAATAAACTCATTTTTCTGCCGTCATTAGATAATGAGAAGGAGCCAAAGAATTCTCTTCTTTGGGGGAACATTTAACATAGGATTTGAGGACAGATGCAAAGAACAAAGAAAGAAGACTGGTCTGCAGAGAAACTCAGTGTAGCCAGCCCTCAACTTATCACCCACAAAGTGATAGAAAGATTTGCTCTACTCCAAGTCATTGTATGGCCAAGAAAGCTGGCCTTTGTAGCCTGTTAACCATATCAGCATCTCACGCACCACCCCGGCCTGTGCATCAGCCTGCGGCCATGGGTGGAGCCTCAGGTAGCTTCTATGCCCAGGAGGTAGGAGTGGAGTCGTGGGGATAGAAGAGGAGGGGGAGAAGGGAAGGGGGAGGGGGAGAGAGAGACTCATACTAGAGTTTAGAGCTTTACCCTTTGGATTAATTTCTTGGTTTGTGACACTGCAAATCTTAAAAGTGTCTTCTCAAAGAGAAGGAAATGAATGTGACCAGAGATCAGAGAACCAAGAAGGTCCCTGAGCATTCACATTCCTGTCTGATAATATTATCAACTCAGTTGGACAAATGTTGCCAAAACCAGTTTTTTATATTGTTTAACATAAGTATGTTCACTAATCAGATTGTGTTTTTCCTAAGTTCTGAATGTAGAAGACTCCAGGTGAGAGTGAGATTATATAGAAAACCACTCATCAGCTCTCTAAACTTGGGCTGGAATTTGGCTTCTCCAGCCCTCAGTTTCTTTGTTTGGTGCCCACATCCTTGGATTTCTTTAGTTGCTTTTATCCTGTTTTGGTTGTTTGTTTGTTTTTTTGAAATAGTTTCAAGTGGTTCAGGTTGGCTCCCTTTATAGCCATGGATGACCTTGAATTTCTAGTTTTCCTGCCTCCTCCCAAGTACTTGGATTACAGGTGTGTTCTGTCTGCTGGAGCATCAAACCCAGGGCCCTGTGCATGCTAAGGTAAGCAATCTACAACTGGGCTGAAAGTCCAGCCCAGAGATCTCTGGTGTCCGTGAGCATTACATGAGTGTGTAGAGCACCCAGAGCTGTTTACAAAGGTACTTCATAAAATTGGTGGTTAGTGTAGAGTAACTAAGACTTTAGAACTGATCAAATAATTTTTATTTTAAATTAAATTTTAAGTTACCATAAAAAATAATAAGTTTCATTAAGGCCTTTTCACTTGGACAAATACGTATAACAAATTTTTCCTGTGGAGACAGACACAACACACATCTTCTTCCCCTAGAGATAAATCCCATGAAAGACCAAAGCATGGATACCACTGAAGTCCAACTTAAGAGTTTTATTGGGGTAACTTACAGGAGCAGAAATGACTCAAAGACAGCTGCATCACCAAAGCCCACCCTAGCATGGATGACAGCTCACAAAAACCTGAGGACTTGGAGCACACTGCACACTTGCAGGGAGCCAGACAAGTCAGTGTATCTTCTCCAGGTGGCTCAGCTGGTCAGAGCTTACAGGCAGCTCTGCTGCTCTTAGCTCCTTCCTGGGAAGCTGGCTTGTCTAAGAGTGCCTACCGGGCTGGAGAGATGGCTCAGTGGTTAAGAGCACCGACTGCTCTCCCGAAGGTCCCGAGTTCAAATTCCAGCAACCATATGGTGGCTCACAACCATCTGGAATGAGATCTGACGCCCTCATCTGGTGTGTCTGAAGATAGCTACAATGTACTTGTTTGTTTCTGTTTTAGGGAGGTTCCCTAAGGATGGGATGGAAAGTTTCAATCTCAGAGGAAACTGCTACATAACATTTTTTTTTTTAAAGGATCATTTAAAATTGTCAGGATTAAGCAAACGTGCTGACAGCAGCATCCAGTCATATTAAGAAACTGGAAAATCTTAGCTACCATAATTTACTTTTTAAGGCAGGGTCTCAGGTAGCCCAGAATGGCATTGAATTCACACTATGGTACTGACTATGACCTTGAGCCTCTTCTGATCCTCTTGGCCCCACCTCCCACCCCACCGCCCAACCCAAGTGCTGGGATTACAGTTGTTTGCCACCACATCTGATTTGTGCAATGCTGAGGACTGAACTCGGCATGTGCTCAGCACATTCAACCAACCGAGCTGTACCTCCAGCTCTCCATCATTCTCCTGTTTACTATTTCCTTAAGTTAAAAGAGAAACTAAGGCTGAGAGGAGACGGCATTATTCCCTGTCCAGACTGGCTTGGGTTTATGCCGATTCCTGGACTCTTCTGACCCTTAACATTCGGCAGAAACTTGATTTAATTGGTGCTAGGCCACATAGACTGTTACAGGTCCAATACCTCTCACATGGACAAGACAGAACACAGGCTATGCATGCTAAAAAAGAATCTCTTCATTAAGAGCAGCCATTCTCTTGCTCCAAGACTTTTTCACGCATACTCTGAGCAATTCAAGTTTCTGTAGTCTCTCTTGAGTTTCTGATGTTCGTACTGATGATCTCTTTAAAAAGGACAGAGAGAACAATGCGGCTATAGACTGGTGCGTCTATCTTTAAGGCCCTACAGCTCCTTTGAGCCTGCCCACCACCAAATCTCTGACTTTCTGTCTGCCAGGCTGGTTGCTCCGCTACCCATCCTTTTTCATTCTGTGTTCATTTCTGCACGCTGTCCGACTTCATCATGGGGTGAAAGGAACACCTGCTGTACATCTTTGGAGATTGTTTTCTGTGTTTTCTCGTAAAGTCAAACCAGAAACCCGACCACCGGCAAGGCCAGCTGTGCCTCATATTTAAACACAAACTATAGAATGTCAAGGGAGAGGGAAAGCAACTTGGCCAATGAAAACATTACACTTGGGGGGCAGGAATCTGATTTCAAGATTTATGAGCTGAGAGTATGTCACACTTTAATGATTAGGTAGTGAAACCTGTTACATCTGCGGAAGCCAGGCTTCAATTTCTTCATAGCACCCCCATGGGATGCATGTTTTCTGAAACTTGAGTTGTCCCCTCAAAATAATACACAGCTCAGCATGTTACAGTAAATCTGAGAACTAGAAAATAGAAGATAGGTCAATACTATGGAAATCACAGGTCCCCTCTCTTTCCCTTAAAAACATGTCTGAATTTTATTTATGGGGGTAAAGTGCTTCTGAAGAACAAGGTAAAAAAGCAGTATTTTTGGTTTCAATTTATGTTATTTTCAAACCAGGGCATTTATTCAAGTGTTTTGAAAGCCATGTTTGAATTTCATCTTAGCAGGTGTGGACAACGTGTCTCCCTGCTGTTCCCAGGATTTCCCACACATCCTCCATCAATTTGGCCTGCCATGTTGAGTCCTTTACGACTACCCCTACCTCCAAGGATCAGCACGCAAAGGCTTGACTCTTGGTGTATTCTTTAGTAAGAATCTCTTCATTTAAAGCATTCTTACCAAGTACAGAAGGAAGGCTTGGTACACCTGGGGGCACAGGTAAGAAACTAAGTGTCCTTTGGGAAAGAGAGACAGCCTTCTATGCCAGGGGTACTCTTGTACGCTCTCCTCTCTGCCCCAAGGATGTGCAGTGCAGAAACCCCAAGGAAAGAGACGGTGGAGTTCATCTCTCATGGTTTCTAAGATCATCCTAAAACATTAAACAAGAACCCGCCTATCTGGTTTGGTGTAAGAGATATATATATAGAAGTGTAGGGGTGAGGCAAACCAGCCGGACCAGGCAGTAGATAGAGGCATCCATAGACATACTGCCTCAGGCATCTAACCAACGTCCTTTACAGGGGACGTGGTCAGCGGTTCAACAGACACTGACTCCTCTGCTAGGACCAGATTCAAATGGAGCAGAACTTGAATGAAGAAGTCTTTTATTTTATTTGTTTACTTGGTTTTTGGTTTTGAGAGTCTCTCTGCAAAGCCCTGGCTGGCTGTTGCTGGAACCCACTATGCAGAGCAGACTGGCCTCAAACTCACAGAATGAAGTAAACTTCCCAGTTAAATGCTTCCACAGTTTGGTTTGGGTCTGGAGTGGATGTGTTTAAGGTTTCCTTTTTGTTTGCACAGAGGGATGCCGAGAGCCATCAGGCCACGGTGTCTGCTTTTGGGTGAGTCAGGAGGCTATGCCACACTGGACAACTATTTGGACTCTAATTTGGGAGTAGTAATTATAGAACAGGATGCGCATGTGGATGGAAACAGGAACCACTTCCAGCTTGTTTGCTGACAATGAAGACCTAGCTGTTTCTGGAATAGAGAGCATACCTGATAATGATGAATGAATGAGTGAAAAATATGTTCTATACATGAATGAATGAATGAGTAAATGAATGAATCTGTTCTGTGAATGAATGAATGAATGAATGAATGAATGAATGAATGAATGAATCTTTTCACAGCTTCAGAGCTTCTTATTTTACTTCCACGTCTTTGGGCTGATGATCCACTCCACCCAAGACTCATTTTTCTTATTTGTAACATCTTATAGAGTTTTTGGAAGACATACAATGATATAACGTACCCAGACTTTAGCACCACGCCTCCTCAAGACATGGAGGGGAAGTGCAGTATGACTCAGAGTTCCTGCTGGGGGAGACAAGGGGATTAAAGTGTCTCATGTTGATCCTTGTGGTAGCCACTGAGAGGATTAACAGAGAACTGTGTCAGAGAAGCCTGGGAACAAGGACAAAGATGGTGAGAGAGACCAAGGTGTACATGCCTTGGTCATGGTGAAGGAGGTAGACATGACTGGGATAGAGCCTTAGCAAAACTGTGTTGATCAGGAGTTTGGCCTTTGGGAGGTCACAGGTACATCTCCACCATATGAACCTATCTACCTAAGAACAGGATGTTTGTAGGAGGACATGAGTGTGAAAGGGGCGGGGTAGGAGTCTGGAGGGAGCGAGGAGGGAGAGTGGGGGTATCTAAATCTAGGATCCATTATATACACATATGAAACTGTCAAAAACAAACTTTAAAAGTTTCTCAAATAGCAAAACTGGTGCTATATCTACAAATCAGGCATATGTGTATGACCATATCTTTGCATATGTATATGTACCTATGAGTTATCCGCCCCCAAGACATTGCCTGGTAATAATGAGAACAAAGAATAGATAAAGAGGTATTGAGAGAAACAAGAGAAACGTTGTTGTATAGGAATGGCCCCATACGCTCATATATTTGAATGCTTGGTCAGAGGGAGTGGCTCGCGTAGGATGTATGGCCTTGCTGGAATAGGTGTGGCTTTTTTGGGAGGAAGTGTGTCACTGGAGGTGGTCTTTGAGGTTTCAAGGGCCCTAGCTAGGCCCAGTGACTTCCTGCTGCCTATAGATCCAGATGTAGAACTCTTCCTACCATGTTTGCCTGTGTGTTGCCATGAAAATAATGGACTAAACCTTTGAAAACATAAGCAAGGCTCAATGAAATGCTTTCTTTCATAAGAGTTGCCACGGTTGTGGTGTTTCTTCACAGCAATAGAACACTGACTAAGACAGGAAAGATGGGTTATTGAATTCCTGCTTTCTCCATGCTGGCTGGGGCCAGCCAGATCTGTAGTGTTGCCTGCCAGAAGTACGATCAATACACTGACCTAGTATGCTGTCTCAGTCAGTGTCCTATTGCTGTGAGGAGACACCGTGGCCATCACAACTCTAATAAAAGAAAGCATTTCATTGGGGCTGGCTTACAGTTTCAGAAGTTTAGGCCATCATCCTTCATGGCAGGAAGCATGGCAGCCCACAGGCAGAATGGCAGGCAGACATGGTGATGGAGAGGTAGCTGCAAGTTCTATATCTGGATCTGCAGGCAGAAGGAAGAGAGAGACAGTGGGTTTGGCTTGGGCCCTTGAAACATCAAAGCCCACTGCCACCCCTTATGCCCTACCCCTAAACTCCCACCCGTGTGATACATTACTTCCAACAAGGCCAACGCCTCCTAACCATTCAAATAGGGCCATTCCCTGAGCATTCACATATACGAGTCCATGGTCGTCATTCTTATTCAACCACGACATATGCTGCTGCTTCCTAGGTGGGGTTGCTCTTTCTGAGAAAAATGCTCATGTTTATAGTTTACAAAAAAAAAAAAATATGTAAGGAAGGAGAACCAATAGGTAAAGTTGGTATCATGAATGTCTCATTGATAATGGTAAACCAGGCATTGAACTAGGTATTATCATTGGAGAAGGGGCTCAGCAATCAATCAATGGCCTATCAGAGGATCTGAGTTTGAGTCCCAGCACCCACATTAGGGAGCAAAAGGCCATCTGTGATGCTACCTGCAAGACATCAGATACCTCTGGCTTCCATATCAATCTCACAGACCCATACCTACAGGAATCCACATACATGTACACACGATTTAAAATAGTAGATATAAATATCTACAAAATAAACACAGTATGTTATTTTTCCAATTTTATCTCTCTTTCTTTTTAAAAATGATTTATTTATCCTTATTTTTACATTCATTGGTATTTTGCCTGCATGCATATCTGTGCGAAGGGGTCAAATCACTTGGAGCTGGATTATAGACAGTTGTGAGCTGCCATGTGGGTGCCGGGAATTAAACCTGGGTCCTCTGGAAGGGCAGCCAGTGCTTTTAACCACTGAGCTACCTCTCTAGCCTCCCCACCTCCCAACCTTCCTTCTTTCTAGAGATGAGACTACTGAGACTTACAGAGGTTAAGTAACATAGTAAGTAGCGAAGTCTTTATTAAAACCCAGGCCAGTCTCTGTCTTTTCCAATACTGTGAAATGCATGTGAAGCTCACGGCTGTGCACTAGAGTTATCTTGCACTGTGTAGAAGAACTAGCTTGGTGATAGGAATGGTCATGTCCACCCACGGTCATGTCCTGTGCTGTTCCAGACAACGGTTTCTATGGGAGTGCACAGTAACAGCCGCCATGTTGGCTCCCTTCTTGTGTGCCAGTTACCATACTTGGGTGTCATATTTCACTTCTCATGTAACCCTTGCAACAAGCTCAGGAGGTGAGCAATCTGAAGGGTAAGCAGGCTGTTGGGAGGAGGTGGTAAGTCAAGTTGAGGACTTTCTTGCTTACTGCTGAGCTTCATGGAGCTGGGTGAGCTCTGTTGTGCTGTCTTCTATTCCAGATGCTTTGGGGGGAAAAAACGTAACAGACTGCAAGCATCTGTCTCTGGACCTTTCTTCCTCTAGAAACAAATGAGTTAAGAATGCAGATACAGTTCATTGACAGTCAATGCGGTCCATGGGGCTGGGTGGGACTGTGGCTTCTTTGCAGGCCCACATCTCACCCTGTTAACCTATTTCCTTGCAACAGGCAGTCAGCGTATTAGTTAATATTTGTTGAGCTGTTGCTAAGCACTGGACACTAGTCCAGTGCCTGTGCGTGCATTCACTTACTTAATGCACATAACTCCTTTTGGAGGGTGGAACTGAAGCAGAAACATTACATCTATTTGCTCAGTGTCTCACAGTTAGCAGACTTCTATTCCAACCAAGGAATGTCTTCTTCTTCTTCTTCTTCTTCTTCTTCTTCTTCTTCTTCTTCTTCTTCTTCTTCTTCTTCTTCTTCTTCTTCTTCTTCTTCTTCTTCTTCTCCTCCTCCTCCTCCTCCTCCTCCTCTTCCTCCTCCTTCTTCTTTTTCTTTTCAGAGGCAAATGCTGGGTAAAGAGGGCCACAGCTGTCTGTAACACACCATAAAATTGTCATGGTGTTTTGTTTATGCCCTGACACCCACACACATATAGTAAGGGCTGAGTAATACTACTCTGCAGACCCTCCAAAGGTGACTTATTTAAAGCTACTTGGCAATGTCTTCATCGCAAGGTATGGCCTGAGTATTGTCTAGCCAACTTGGAAGGAGGCCAGGATTCCTCACATTCCGTGTCTGACCTCTGTGTGGTCCCTCTGTGTGGTTCGTTAGTATCTATTTTTATGGTGGTTCGCATTTCCACTTACAACAGAACATACATCCCTAGCTTTCTACTGACAGGTTGCTTTTAACCAAGTCTGTGTTAACAGCTGGCTCCTGACTCTTGCTCATGTGAATAAGATTTGTTTTTTCACATAGGGCACTTGCCAGACAAAGTGCCCCCCCCCACAATGCGTCTGTGCAATGATGATCCTTAGTAGAGATGACATGTTTTTTTTTCTTTCAAAAAAGAACATATTTTGACACACTTAACTCATCTCTGAGCTCACCCTGTCTCCTTGAAGGGATGCCAGTTGGTCACACCTCATGAAAGGGCCCCTTGGCATAGGCCAGCAGTTCTCAGCCTGTGGGCTGCGACCCCTTTGGCAAACCTCTTTCTCCTCAAATATTTGCATTACGATTCATAACAGTAACAGAATGACAGTTACAAAGTAGCAATGAACTAATTTTTATGGCCGGGGGGGTCACTACAACATGAGTAACTGTATTAAAGGGCTGTGGCATTAGGAGGGTTGAGAACTGGCTTAGATGATTCCTGCCTTCCATCTGTGGCTGTGAGCTTGGCAGGTACCAGGTGTGTCCGGCAAACATATCTGCCTTAGAGGCCTGTGCCCTCTGAAGTGCCGCCCCAGAATGTGACACTTCAAAGAAACCACACTGCAGCTGTCACCTGGCTATCTAGGGGAGGTGAGAGAGTTAATAGGCAACCATGAAACACCGGCCCTCCCACCTCCAACGGACACCTGGGACTAGGGGAACCTTTTTCTCTGGTGCAGAGAATTTGAAAGCTCCATCTGAATGGTCTCACTATTGCTCCTAATTTGTCCCAGCGGGAGTTCTGAGCCTCAAGACTTTAGATAAGGAGCAGTGTACATATCTCTCCAACAACAAAAGGAATAAAAGTAAGAAGGCTTTCTTCTTTGAATAAGAATTATTTGCAACTACTCTTAGCAGGAGTTTAATTATGGGACTATTTTTTTTTTTTAAAGTAGAGAGTCTTTTTTAACTTGTGATGCCTTTTTCTGAGGATTACAATGGTTCACATGCAAATTAGCCAATTCTCCTCCTGGCTGTGTTTGGTGTGCACTCAATTACTGTTTTATGTTGTCCCTGGGCATCCGGCACTCTGGTTCCAAGGGTGGGAAATTAAAGTTTATTTATAAGTTGCTGCCATATGGATGTAGATTAGATCTCAGAGAGGACTTCCTGGTTATGATGTTATTAAGTGAGTTGCTGGCGGACGGTGTTATTTTGAAGACTTGCCTGAGAGGACTTCCTGCCAGTTTCATCGTGCCCTTGTCCGTATGAAAACTAAGCCACCATCCACTTCTCATAGAGCAAGCTGAGTGTCCAGCTTCGCTGGAGATAATAAAACATCAAAGAAAAGAAAAAGAGGTTTGAAGTGAGTGGCTAGGGAAACCCAAGTTCTGAGAGATTCTGCTCGAGGACCCTGGACTCTGAAGCCCAGGGCAGGAGGCCAGTGTGCCTCAGCTCATAGATGGTGAGAGTAGCATTTGCTACTCTCCTATTCTCTTCAGCTTTATTTTACTTATTGATGTGTGTGTGTGTGTGTACATGTGTTCATGTGTGTGCTGGTGTATGCATGTGTGTCCCTCTTCAGGTTTCTCCTCACCTTTTGGGTTTTCTTTAGATAGGATCTTTCATTGGCCTGGGGTTTGCCTAGGAGGCTAGACGAGGCAGCCAGCCCCAGAGATCTGCATACCTCTGTCTTCCTAGTCCCGGGAACACAGACAGGTGCCACCACGTAGGCGCTGAAGCTAGAACTCAGAGCCTGGTGCATGCAGGGAAAGTGCCTTTACTAAACGGAGTAGTGTTCGCAGCCCCTGGGTGTGAAGAGCTCTTAGTGTTCCAGGCTGGATTTTCTTAGCTGTCAAATGAGAATAACAATCTCCTTCTACCTGAGTCTTTCTCTTTTTAAGGATTTTTAAGTTTATTTTTATGTGCACTGGTGTTTTGCCTGCATGTATGTCTGTAAGAAGGTGCCAGGTCTCCCGGAACTGGAGTTACATACAGACTGTTGTGAACTGCCATGTGCTGGGCATTGAATCCAAGTCCTTTGGAAGAACAGCCAGTGATTTTAACCACTGAGCACTCTCTCCAGTCCCCTACCACTTAGTCTTGAATTGCCATATCCCAGAGACTTCTAGGGGGAAGCTATGTACTAGAGTCTCTTTTCTGGATTCTCAGCATTTTAAATTAAATTGTTATGATATTTCTTCAACTGTGGGTTGGGTCTTATACGTGATTTGTGGACTCAATTTAGTTGTTATCAAGTAGCCTAAGAAGGAAAAAAAACCATGTAAAAGGCAAATATTAAGGAGAGTACTGTTCTATAAAACAAATACTTCTATTATAGATATGAATGTTTATTAACTATGTATATACATGTCTCCATATAAATATATTGGATCATGGTATGATGTGTTTTGTTTTGAGTGTAGTCTAAAGAATAAAAAAGAGGGTTTGGATGTGTGACTCCACGGTAGTGTAGTTTCCTAGAAAGTGAGATTCTAGGCTTGGTCCTCAGCATCTTGAGTGTTCGTGAAGTAAGCTGGGTTGGTGACTAAAGCCCTGTAACTGCCATGCCTACGGGACCATCTTTCAAAGTAATCTGGTCCTTTAAAAATGTGATTGGGAAAGTGATAAATGCAACCATCAGGGGAGACAGGATCCCCGTGCATGATTTACAGATCATGTAAGAGGGAAACTATCAGGACTAGCATGTAAGTTATAAAGGCTCATTCTAGGCTTGGAGGTTAAGAACACGTGCCTCTTTTGCAGAAGACCTGAAGTTTAGTTCCCAGCACACACTTTAAATGGCTCTTAACTACCTAGAGCTCCAGCTCTTCAAGATCTGATACCCTTTTCGTACTCCAAGGGCACTTGCATCCGAGTGCACATACCCTCACATAGACACAGACTCAGAAACAGACACATACATACATAGACGTGCACACACTCAATTTTTTTTTTAAAAAGCTCATTCTTTGCAAAATATATACACGTGGAATGTTAAATGCTGTATAAAGAACACTTTCAAACTATAGGAACAACTAATTTCCACAAGAAAGTATACAGCAGCCGGACAGTGGTGGCCACAATTTTAATCCCAGCACTTGGGAGGCAGAGGCAGGCGGATTTCTGAGTTCAAGGCCAGCCTGGTCTATAGAGTGAGTTCCAGGACAGTCAGAGCTATACAGAGAAACCCTGTCTCAAAAAACCAAAAAAAAAAAAAAAAAAAAAAAAAAAAAAAAAAAAGTAAGTAAGAAAGAAAGTATATAGCAAAACAGAATCTATGGCCTCAATGGCTATAAAGAAATACATAGAAAGAAGTAGCTTATTTATTCATCTATCATATTAGCAATTTTGTTTTATTGCAGTGCTCAACAAAGAGCCAATTATAGGGGAATAAATACTTCCACACAGGACTAGTGGGAACAAAAATAGCTCCTTCTTTGAGGGAGCAATTTGATTTCAAAAGCCATAAAAATGTATCTCTCCTTTGAGTTGAAATTCACCTCGGATGTTTACCCTAAGGCCGTAAGACAGCAGGTGCACAAACATTTAGTAACCACGCTGTTCACTGCAGGGCTGTAAGAACCGGTAAAATGGGTAATATCGTTCTTTAGGTTTTTGGGTTTTTTTTTTTTCCTCCCTAGGGTGTTAAAAAAAAAAAAAGAAACTGGTAAAATTTGGTGAATGTAAGCAAATGGATATGAGAATGTCAGTAGGAATTATTCTGCAATGCGGTTTCTGAGAAAATTCCCCATGGGGGTGGAGGGCTCAAACTTTGCCTGTCAGGATGCTTGCTTTCGTTTGTGCCAGACCCCTCTTTCGTAATCTGAAGACTCAGACCCTAAGTGTTATGCCATTGCCGAAGTGCAATAGATTGAACTTAAACGAAGGTGCTGATGAGTAAGAATCTTACTGGCTTGAAGTGATCTAAGCTCTAGCAGAAATGCTAGGTTGTTTTTGCAGGAGCTGGGTCTCCTCACCCCTGCCCTGCTGTTCTCAGCAAGAGCTCAAACCGCATCCAGGTGTGCTTACCTGGTGGTCAAGCACGCCAGACTGTGTGTTGTTGCACCCACTGAGGAAATGCCCCTCCCTTACCTGACCCAGGTGTACCCAAGGCTATAACCAGATCCCATCAGGACTTGGTGCACTCATAGCCCATAGTTAGCAGGGAGCTGCGGAGCCGTTTTCTCCACCCTGCCTTGCAATCCATAGGTGAGCGGGGCTTTGGGCTCTAGGGTCCATTTAGTCATACCCCCCACCCCCACCCCATTCCAAGTCCACTAGTCTAGTTCACTGTTTAGAAGTGAATACAAGCTCCTTTGGACTTAGGAAACTAGTCTTTAGCCTGACTGAGATTTGTGGAACTGAACACAGCAAGTGAGAAAAATCAACCACAACACAGTACGATACACACACCAGAAGACAATGTGAGCTACAGATTGGATGGTTATCCTGAGTTCATGTACAGAAGTCTTTAGTGTGGTGAAGCTAAGAGAGAGGGGGACCTTTAAATGGTGGCCTTAGGAAAAAGAGTTCCTGTGGGACTCTAGTAATTTCCAGAGAATGAGTAGTTAAGAGAGTGAGCTCCACATATCCTCAGTTCCTGCCTTATTAGTCAATCTCTCTCTATAATATTGAGACAAAGTCTCATGTAGCTCAGGCTGGCCTCATATTCACTATGTAGCCAAGAACTTGAACGTCTGACAATTCCCACCTCTACTTCCTGAACGTTGGGGTTTCAGACTTTTGCACCATTGCCCAGTTTATACCATATCAGGGTTAAACCCAGGACCATGTGTGCTCTAGCATGTAGCACCCTTTGTGAGCCCTGATGGGTGGACACCTGGAGGAATGGGTGTTGAAAGCCATTGCTTCAGTTAGGAATGGGACAAAGGGGAGGCTTTAACTCCATTGCTTACATCTCTCCAATATCCTCAGCTTCTTGGGATCACAGGTCAGTGCTGTTAGCTTGTGTTGAAAGACACAGAATCTCCCTCTGTCCCTCCTTCTCTTCCTTCCTTCCTTCCTTCTTTGCTTCCTTCCTTCCCTCCTTCCCTCCTTCCCTCCCTCTCTTCTTCCTTTCTTCCCTCCTTCCCTCCTTCCCTCCCTCTCTTCTTCCTTTCTTCCCTCCTTCCCTCCCTCTCTTCTTCCTTTCTTCCCTCCTTCCCTCCCTTTTTTTCTTTTGTTTTTAATTAAAATCACCCATGACATTGGCTGTCTTGCTGTATGCTGGCTAATTTTCTTCCAGCACAGATGGTTTCCGTAGGAACATTTTCAGTTTATTCTTTGTTCTATGACAATTTGATAATTGAGTTTGAAATAGTCTGGCAATAGACAGATTGACAAGAGAGAAGGGAATAAAAAGGAATTTATCAATGTGCCCACCCACAGGACACACACACACACACAGAGGCTTGAGTCTCTGAGGGTAGCAGCCTCAAGGAAGATAGGAAAGGCAACATGGAGAGATGCACAGTGAACTAGGGCCATTTTCTCACAGAGATAATCTCCTGAGTAACTGGCACCTATGGAAATCTCTGAGCCAGCTGTCAAGAGCTCCAATCCTTTTGGGGCAAGGGTTCTTCCTGGGCAGAAGGGTGATTTCAGGTGCAAGTGTCCCCATCCTAAGGGCTAATCGTGACTGTCAATTGGGCTGGATTTAGAATCACTGTAGAAATCTACCTTTAGGTATATCTGTAAGTATATTTTCAGAAAGGTTTAACTGAGGAGGCAAGGTCCACCATGAGCTAGCTGGAATCTCCCATTGACTCCAGTATTCCTTTTCCTGCTTCCTGGCAGCAAATGTAACATCCCCAGCTGCCTTATGTTCCTGGCCCCATGCCTTCCCCACCATGGGGGACTATACTCTCAAAACTGTGAGCCCAACAACCCTTCCTTCCTTAAATTTGCTTTTGTTTGGCATTTTGTTACAGCCATATGAAAAGTAACCAATACATTTCATCAATCTTTGGAAGGTAGGGTAACCATGAACGCTGGTCTTTGATGTTTATTTACCCCAAGTCTGAAACTTTGGAGATCAAGGAATCCCTCCATGAGCCACAGCAATGTGGCAGACTATCTAAGTCTGTGGGGACCCAGTTACTCATCCTCAAGAATGCCGGCCTATTTTGGTGTAGACTTCTGTCCTTACCAACGAGCCCTAAATGGGAGCCATGTGCAAAGGCAGTACCCAGGACAGCTTTACTCAACAAGCATAATGACTTCCGTCACTGTTGTTAGCTTCCCAGGTTTTGTGCATAAACAGGTTTCATCCAGTCAGTTAAGGCTTCTCCTTTTCTGTCATTTCTCATGGAATTTTCTGAAGGATAAGTCAGCTGACAACTGGTGTAGGGCTGGGGACACTTGTGGTCAGTGAATGGACTTCTCTGTCTGCCTTGTCTGTCCCCCTGTGGCTGCTTATGCTGGAAGCTTTCCCTTGGAGACTGGCTAATTATCTCAAGTTGGTGTGGGAATTGAGCTCTGGAGATGGGTTGATCAAACTTGGATTGTTCTGACAGAGGGAGTGGAACTGTGCTCCTCGTTATGTGTCTTTGTCTCTCTCTTTCCTTCTGGCTACTCCACTTACACCTCTGTTAGACACCACCACTGTTCAACCTGCACTTTTCACAATACCGTGGCGTTTGTGGGAACGGAATAAATCGCTTCCAGATCTAACAAAAATAAGTTCTGGCCTCAAGCCTGAAAAGAGGTCACTGGGAACGCAGTCTGGGTTGGGCAGCAAGCCCAGTGCAGGCTAATGAGACATTTACAGGCTAGGCCTATTTTTTCTGTTTGGTCCTCAAGGATTCATTCTTGAGTGGGTTGAACATGTACTGCAGACGGTGCCTGGCAACAAAACGCTGAAAACCCAGCACATCCTACCAAATGCCAGTCCCAATAATAGGTATGTTCTTGTCATTATTGATTTTCCATTCTAGAAGGTGAACAATTTTATAGGATCTGAGAGAGAGACCAGGGTATTACTTATTTTTAGATTTTTAAAAATTACATTTATTTTATGTTTGTGTGTGTGCTTACACATACATGGGTGGAGGCCCACAGGACAACTGTGAGAGTCAGTTGTAGGTTGAGTCCATTGTTGGGAGAATATATAGTGTTGGCTTTCCAATAATAAGGGAGTAGTTAGGAAGCAGGGCTGTTGGTTGGAAGAGAACAAGAAGTAAGACCTTGTATGTGCAGAAAAGAACATTCTTTGTTCAGGTGAGGCCTTCTGGGTGTCGGAATGGCAGAGTGTGGTGTGTCTTATACAAACAGAAAAACAACCTATGTGATTAGTAATGATGGAGAGCAAAGAATGGGTGGCTTTGCCAGAAACCTCCATTTCTGCTATAGTGTGGGAGAACAACAAAGAGGCAAGTTTTGTGGCTCCCTGATGGAGACACATTGTTTCAAGTCAGCAATGAGAAGAACTAAGTTAAGGATTGCTGCTACATTCCCAGGTTCCCGCATGCTGTCAGTTTCTGCTCCTCTAATATATACTATCAAACTAATTAATTAATTAATAAACTAATTATCTCAACACAGGCTTTCTCTGTATAACAAACAGCCCTAGCTGTTGCTCTGTAGACCAGGCTGGCCTTGAACTCACAGCGATCTACGTGCCTCTCAAGTACTAGCATGCCCTGTGTGTCCTTTTTCTTAAAGAAAAATATTGTGAGATTTCGTCACAACAGTCAAAGATTTTTACGTAAATGAAAAATCAATATCTGCCAACAAATAGATCGTGTGTATATACATTTAATTTTTTTTGGTTTTGTGTTAAAGGTTTTTTCTGTTCTTATAAACAATTTGAGGAAAAAAGAGACTGAATTGATCTGAAAGAAAACCATCTGTTTAAATAATAATAATAACAACAATAATAAACTTCTGAATTAGAAATAGATGAATTCAATCTGGGCTTGTTTATTGCCTGAACAAATTTGACCCTTGTCTGAAGTGATGAGCCACTTTAGTTCCACTACTTTTTGATATGATGCAGTTAGTATCTTGAAAAGTTTGGACAGCACCATGAATTCAAATAGCCTTAACTGCCTATTCAAAAGCAAAAGCACAAAATGCCACAAGAACAGGCATGAGAACTGTAACTGCAAAAGACATGTGTCTAGGACCATGAAAATCCTGTTGCCATTTATCCTATCCGGAGACGAAAGGACTGCCACCCAGCAAGGGGATACGGAGCATGCCTAAGCAGCAACGATCTGCCTTCCTGCCTTCCTCCTCCCTCTTTCCCTCCCTCCCTTTCTTCTCCTCACCTCTTTCTCTTCACGTCCATTTCTCTTCCTGTTCTGTCTCTTTCTTGATCTTTATTTTTAAAATAAATTTATTTTTATAAGGTATGAACATGTGCATGCATGTGTACCATGTCTGTCTGTCTGTTTTCTCTCTTTCTTTTTCTCTCTGTCTCCATGGCATGGGGTTTTAATTAGGGCCTTGTGACTTATAACCCGAACATATACTTACTATCCTTCTATTGTTTCTATCAGGAAGCTGCAAATAAAATCCCTGACAGAAGACCTCCAAATGATGATCTCATATCTCAGGCCAGAGTATTTAAAGTCAGAACCACAGTGCAAATAATCTTTATAACCGTAGATGTATTTAATCTCTTGAGAAAACTGTCTTACAATTTAATTATGCTTTCGGGGGACTGTTAGAAGGAGTTTTCCTTTCTTGTTGTTGTAGAGCGAAGTAGACAACGAGGAAAGAAAGGACCAGTGGGTTTCGCAATTGAAGATGGTGCTCATCCCTTCCTGTTCTCTGCATTTACCCATCCACACAGGGAACATGGGAACATTGTCTTTGTTTGAAAGCTCTTCTTCTGGAAGTTGTAATTCCATTAGCAGCCTGTTTCTAAGACAGAACGTTGACCTGTGCATAGTAGAAAAAGAAAACCCATAAAATTCTAAGTTAATATATCTCTGGGAAAAAGTTACCCAGACATTAGAGTTGCTTAAAGAACGGTGAGTTAGAGTTAAGGTTAAAAATTAAAATCTCAATTTTACTGATCAATGTGGAAGTGACTGGTATCTTTAATGTTAGTGTTTCTCATAGTGAATGAGATATACATATATGTATATATACACACATATATATGAGTATATATACATACATATATATACATATTCACCTATGTGTATATATATAGTCACCTATGTATATATATACATATATATATATACACATATTCACCTGAATTATATTTCCTAGCATTCTAAAATAGCCAAACATATAAGTATATAAGTTCAGACTTACAAAGCTATCTCAAAAAAAGCCTAAAAGAGAAACATTTATTTGTGTGTGTGTGTGTGTGTATGAACACACAGGTTTCATGGCTAGAGTAAAGAAGTGGGAGACTGACTTTTGGAAGTTGGTTCTTTCCTTATGCCACGTGAGTCCTGAGGATCCAATTGAGGTCTTCAGGCTTGGCAGCAGGCATCTTTACCTGATGACCCATCTCACCAGCCCCAGCCAAACTGTCTGTGTGTGTGTATGTGTATGTCTGTATGTCTATGTCTATATGTCTATGTATGTATGTCTATGTCTGTATGTCTATGTCTAAATGCCTATGTCTGTATGTCTATGTCTATATGCCTATGTCTGTATGTCTATGTCTATATGTCTATGTCTGTATGTCTATGTCTGTATGTCTATGTCTAAATGCCTATGTCTGTATGTCTATGTCTATGCCCATGTGTATGTATGTGTATGTCTATGTATATGTCTCTCTCTCTCTCTTTCTCTGTCTCTCTGCCTCTCTCTTTCTCCTCTCTCTCTCTGTCTCTCTGTCTCTCTGTCTCTCTCTTTCTCCTCTCTCTCTCTATCTATGTGCCTGGTGCCCTTGAAGGCCAGATGAGGATGTTAGATACCCTAGAACCAGCGCTATAAGCAACTGTGAACTGCCATATGGTTGCTGGAATTTAACCAGGGTCCTGTGGAAGAGCAGCCAATGCTCTTAACCACGGAGCCATCTCTCCAGCCCTCCATCATGAAAAGGTATTTAATGTTTGTCAAAACTTCCTTAAAGATATTTTTTTTTTGTTTCTCTGTAGACTCACTACTACAGGTTTATAAACAATGATATGAAAAACCTTTGCTCTTAATAAAATATCCTCAAATAAAAAGCAAACGTGGGTGTGAAACCACTGAAGCTAGTTTGCGTACGTGCCACAGGCTCCAGCCCTTTGCTGGTCTTCAGAGCATACCGGCCATATTGATAATGGGCAGTTGTGCAACTTCTCCCCCTGGCTTTCTCAGCTGCTTATCTGGATGCTGGGACATTGTTCATTGTTATGGGTGAGGCTTGATCCTTTTAAACAAACAGTGTTTACATAGTCCTTTACTGAATGCTTCTCATGTAGCTTTGATCTATTTAGGAGAACAAGAAAATTGGTGGAGTATTTTTTTTTTTAACAACTGTCAGTTGGGAAAAAAATATAGCAGCAATATGTGTTTGTCGCTGAATAAATGGTGTAAGAGATTCATAAAAACTCACTCCTGAGGTTAGGTGCTTCTATTACCCAAAACCCACCTGTTCTCTACTTTCCAGCACTCTGCTGAGGGCTGGTCAGCCAGGTCTCAGAGACCTCCCTTATTACAGGGATCTGTGGGGAGAACTTAACACCTTGAATCAACTGACCTAGAATACTGTCTTAGTTAAGGTTTCTATTGCTTCGACAAAAACACCATGACTAAAAAAGCAAGTTGGTGAGAGAAGGGTCCATTTGTCTTACATGTCCGTATTGGTGTTGAAGGAAGTCAGCACAGGAACTGAAACAGGGCAGGAACCTGGAGGCAGGAGCTGATGCAGAGGCCATGGCGGAGTGCTGCTTTCTGACTTGTTCCACATGGCTTGCTCAGCCTGCTTTCTTATAGAACCCAGAACCACCAGTCTAGGGATGGTGCCACCCACAATGGGCTGGGCCCTCCGCAATCAATACTAATTAAGAAAATGCCTTACAGAGGCCTTTTCTCAGCTGAGGTTCCTCTTTCAGATGACCATAGCTTGTGTGTCAGGTTGACATAAGACCAGCCAGCACAAGTGCCTAAAGAATTAGAAAACAAATTACTGGTGCAGTATTCACCAGTGATAGGCATGACTGTTACTGTTCAAAACTCCCTCCTTGTGTTCCCAGGCTCGTTTTTTTTATATTTCCTTCAGTTGTTCCTGTGCATTTAAGTCGATGTATTCCACGTGCATTAATCACACACGGAGTCTTTACAGAACACTTATAACACTGAGAGTGGGTGAAGCAGACTTTTAGGAACAGGACTGGGGTTCTTCCTAATACTCAGAAAGTCGTCACAAAATGCCATCTACTGTAGGCTCACAGATTGCCTGGAAAGCAAAGTGGGAACATCCCCATTTAGAGAATAGCTGTCCTCACAACACACACAGAAGGTTTATATAGTTCAAGAAATGATAAAGATACCCCGTTCTTCAGAGGTGTGGGTTTTATTCCTTTCAGGAGAAGGGTTAAGAATGTCCGCTTCCTCTCTAGTGAGTCGAAGTGATCTCTTTTCCTTCTTTGTCCTCAGTCCTTTTGTTCCCACCCTGTGTTATGGACCCTGGACTTTAGTTCCTCAGGAAGACTAACCCTCATGCCTCTTCCATTTGGAATAACAACCTGTTGCTGACTCCCACCCTTCAGTTACAGCACTAGCCCTCTGCTGGACTCCACAGTCATCTTGCTAGTCTCTCTGATAGGCCACAGCTCGGGGTGGGGGGGGGTGGCGGATAAAGTACTGACTTTGCTTGTTTCCATAAGCTTTCTGCATAGCACATGCTGAGCAAGGCATTGCAGGAAGCTGGAGGCAAGGCAGGGACCTTTAAGGACAAGCTCTAGATGCAAAGGAAGAAACACTACCAGCCTTCTGAAAGACTGGCAGTTTACTCTCTCCTCCTTCCCTCTGTCTGTCTTTCTGGTTGTCTCCTCCCCGCCCCCACCTTTTGGGAGACAAGATCTCTTGTAGCCCAAGTTGGCCTCAAACTCCTTAGATAGTTGGGGATGACCTTGAACTTCTGATCCTCTCTTTGAGCATGTTAGGGAGAGACTATCCTCTGAGGTCTATCTCCAGCACTAAAGTTCTCTTTTTATATGTGTAAGGGCTCTTTGGACAAACACCAGCTTCACCAAGTCACCTCTCCCACAGTTATCTTAGCTGACCTATGGAAGAAAACTTTGCTCCTTGTACTGAAATCTTTGTCTGGGGTTGTTTGTACCAACCATCTTTTTGGGAGGCAACACAGAGTGGGTATGTGATTATGACACTAAATTGGTTTTGCTCAGGAGTGTACTCACTTCAAATGTGATAACTCTTAAATAAAAAGTGGCATAGTTCTGGACAGATCATGTCAAGCCAGCACAGTTCTTACAGGGGAGGTCTTTATTGAAAGAAGCACCCCTGAAGGGGGGCTGAGGGAAAGAAGTGAGGGAGAGAGCGAGCTATGGGTCAGAGTCCATGTCTTTTATCAAGGCCTTGACCTAGGTAATGCAGAGGTGAGGTGCAGGTGATGCAGGTAACAAAGGTAAGGCATGCACAGGGGTGTGCCGATGGTTGCCGTGGCAACAGTCACAGGAGGGTCTTGTCACCTAGGGATGGCATCATCATTGGGTTCAGGGGCTGTAAATAGCTTCTGTCTGTCTGTGGATGGTTCTGAGGCTAACAATAACAAATCCTTCTATATATTAGCGTGTATGTAGTATTTCCCCAATAAAAGCTCCTTCGTTCTTTGTCCAAGAAACTGCAAGCTGGAAGTAGTGGCACACAGTGATATTTGCAGTTTTTAGGAGGCTGAGGCCTCGGGATCCTGAGTTCAAGTCCAGCCTGGGCGGTATAATGAGGTCCTGTCTGAATATATGGGATGAGGGAATGTGTTGAAGGGAAGAGAGTATACCCTGCAAATCAACTCCAGTGCTCTTCTTGCTGCAGGCAGTAAACCTGGTTTCACTCCTTTAAACCTTGGTAATGCAAACTCACATCCCTTGGACATACGGTCATCTGTAGTATGGAAGGATGGATGCAATGGGTCTGTGGAGGCTCCCAGGGGAAAGCAAATGCTTCAGTTTCTGCTTACTTTTTTCCTCCTCCCCCAAGACACTCTACACAATTAATCTTTTTTTTTTTTTTTTTTTTTTTTTTGAGACAGGATTTCTCTATGTAGCCCTGGTTGTCCTGGAACTCACTCTGTAGACCATACACATTTAATCTTTAACTACTGAAAAGTGAATCAAGCATTGTGAGTGTGTCATGGTGTTTAGGCAAGATATCCAAAAGCTATTAGGAGGAAGAACTGCTTACTTTCTTGGTGTGCGTGCGTGCGTGTGCGTGTGTGTGCATGTGTGTGTGTGTGTGTGTGTGCGTGTGCGTGTGTGTGTGCGTGTACTGGCACACCGTCCTACAATACTACTGTATTGTTCTTGAGTCTGAAAGGTCAAGTCCCTGGGCGAAGCCCTCATCTGTAGAAGAGCCTGCTGCTTGTTGCTTTTTCCATTTCCTGGTCTCTGGAAACCGCCTTTCTCCAAAGGTTTCTAGTTCTTGTTGCTTCTCCCACAGTGGGGTTCAAGTTCCGTAGAAGACATAAACCTTCCCTGAGTTGCTAAAGAGGTTCTTGCTACTCGCATTCCTTTATGGCTCACACCAACCTTACCTGAAACTTCCCTTCAATCTCTAGCTCTTAACCTGCCTCTGGGTTTCCACGTAGTTCTCCCGCTGAGAAATGGCAAAGCTGTGCTGCCGGTCCTGTCAGAGGAAGAGCCTAGCTTGCTGGCTATCTTTAGGCAGGCCAGGGAGGAAGGTATGTGCTGTGTAATGATTATGGGACTAGATCTCCTTTAATTCATGCTTTAGAGAGGAAATGACTCACCCTGCAGATAAACTGGACTTGAAAGAATGTCTGGCTTATGCAAAGCCCATATTTACATACCAGCCTCCATTCACAAGGAAATAGTTACTCAAGGACTTTGACTCTGGACGCCTTCCCTTTTATTCCAGGTCTTTGTTGGCCTAACTGATCCCTGGGAGGAATTTCTTTAACAGAAGCCTCTCGTACCCCAGCCTCTTCTCCCCACTGAACATTGAGGTTCTGTGACTAATAATGGGGATAGCCAGCCACCCACCCGTCCATTTCTAACTCTTCAAGTCTCAGAGCCTCTGCGACTGTGACTGTACCTTTCACACAGCTTTCAGGCGTGTCTGGGTGGGGCCGGTTCACACACTATAGTTTCCCTTACTGGGTGTAGTAAAGAATTATAGAGCAGAGGTTAGGGGAAGGTGATCTAGTGTCAACCAGCCCTGGCTACTTTTCTTATCAGCACCGTGGCCTCTATGTTAGCTTCTTAGCCTGCTCTCTTACCTACCAAAGAATCAAGAGACCAGCATCTCCACCAGGACACCCTTGTCTGCCCATTATTTGAGCAAAAGGAACTAAGCAGCAGATGTTGCAGAAGCTTTCTGTGCTCCAAGTCCCACCCACCCGCTAAAGTAGAAAGCAATTCCCACTAGACCCTCCCTGAGCTTTCATTAACCCAAATCACAGGAAGAGAGGCCAGTCTGTCAACACACCTGCATAGACTTTGACACACGCAATTGTCTTCTATTTATAGTCTTGCCCAATATGCCAAAGAGATTTATACTTGCCTGCTAGTATGCAGGCCCAGTCTCATTCCAACACGTTCCTACAAACTCCCCAACTATAAACCATTTACTATTCATTGAAAAAGTGTCCACAGTTTCTGTTCTTCCCCAATAGAACCAAAGTATCAGGACTTCTAAGTCCTGTTGGGCCAGGGGTTAATTGTATTACATGTATAATACAACTAATTGGTCTTTGTCAGTTTATTCCAGCCAATCCTTGAATGGCAGAGGGGAAATTCCCTTCACTATTCCACATGTAAATGGCAATCTCAGGGCTGCCGGATTGTGACAAGAAAATGTATGCAATGTAAATGGTGTGAGGTGGACTAGAGAGGACTGCTCAGACATCAGTGTAAGCTAATAGAAAATATTAGCTGTCCCGTGTCTACACTGAGTATTTGGGATCCCAAGCTAGCATTGAGCCTTCTTGGGGTGAGCTTTTAAGCACAAAAACCATGTCTTGGGTTGACATACCTCAGTAATAAGAGCAATTAGCCAAAAATGAGACTACAGAAGCCAAAAAAAGCAAGATTAGCATTTTTAGAGACTTTCCCAGAACTATAGACTTTGGTGGATTAGGTCTTTGTCTTCATTTTGGTAGGAGGTGCTGTCTACATGCTGAGTTTTATGGCCTGAATGGTACTTCCATCATGGAGTCAGTTGTGCTAAGGTCTGGAGCCCTTTTCCAGGGATAAACTCTTTTGATATCTGAGATGATCATTAATTAAATGTTTACTTTTATTGTGACTTAGTCTGTTTTCTTTGTTTTTTATGGTTCCCTTTCTAAATTTGTTTCTTCACTTTAAATTTTTGTCCCTCATAATTTTTTAAGTCAAAAAAACTCATGTAGGTAGATGGGGCATACCATTTGCTTAAAGGTGGGATATTTGTCAAATAAACGAAACAACAAAGAACAACAATGATTTATATTTCCAGCTATAGGATCCCACTCCATGCTCCAAAATTCAGTTTTGCTCCAGAGACTTCTGAGCAGCCAATGTGCGTGTGTGTGTTTGTGCCTGCCTGCCTGTGTGTGTTCGTATGCGTGTATACACGTGTGTGTGTGATGTTTGTGGATGCTCATGGAGTCTAGAGGTGTTGCATCCTCAGTAGCCGTAGTTACAGACAGCTCAGTCACCTGACACGGGAGCTGGGAATTGAACCGAGGTCCTCTGGAAGAGCTATGTACGCTGCTAACTGCTGAGCCATCACGTCTTCGGCCTCTGTCACTTTCTTGATTCCATTTGATGTCATGGGTAACAATTAACGTTCACAGCTCTACCTGACCTTGCCATCATGCAGAACTGAAATCTTCAGCTCCAGAGACGGTCTTACCAACCCCAGCTTCTCATCCTTACAGCTTTCTTGTTCTTACTTTCTGGTCGTGTATTTTCTCTGAGACTTCCGTTTCTTTTTCCCTCTGTCTATCGGTCACTTCTGCGGTTCCTCTGACCCTGACTTTTCCATTTAGTAGAGTCAGGGAAATGATCTATAGTTTCAGTTTTTCTGCATTGACAATATGATCCCTTTTGCCTCGTCTGTCATATCTTTCCAGATTCTCACCTTTGCTCCAGTGTAACTTTTATACCACCACATCAAAGCTTCTCTCCGAGTGCTGATAGATAAAAGGTCATTCAACTTTGTCACTACAACCTTAATGTATTTGATGCTCACTAGACTTTCAGTTCTACCTAGCTTTATATATATATTTTCAATATAAGGCTTTTTCATTTTCTACCATCACCTTTTTTGGAGGGGGAGGGATTTAATTTTTAACTTAATTTTATTTATTTTAGTATGGAAAAATTCCAACACACACAAACCCACAGGGAATAGATTCATAAACTTCCTTGTTTAGCCCTTAGTTTATGTCCAGGCTTGTTTTATCCACAGTTTCTGCTTCACACTAATTATTTTAAAAGTAAACTCAGTACATTATATTATTTTTATCTATAAAGGTTATATGCTGCCTGAATGATAATAATACTTAAAAGTCAACCACGGTAGCATTATATGGGCAAAAAGTTAATAATCATCTCCCGTTACCATCAGACAGCCGTGTAGCTTACATACTCCCCTGGTTGCCTTTTGGTCGGTTGGTTTGAATCAGATTTGTGCATTGTGATTGGCTAACACAGCTAGTACACCTCTTTACGTGTAAATATCCCCCATCTCAGTATGGGCAGCTTCTCTGAATCCTGTTGGAGAATCAGGATTGGGGGAGGAGTCCTGGTTGTCTATCTGCCCTCCTGTCTGTAAAGCTATTAGTGTCTGTAACCCTCACCCCAAGCCCCTCCTACCTGCTGGTCTCCTAGCAACACTGTGCCCTCCCTCCTAAGGTTGCCCCTCCTTGGTTGCCTCCTCAGTGAATGCTCTCCTCCTGTTTTTTTAGCCTTTTCCCAGTGTTCTTAGCTTCTCCCTGACTGTTTTCAGCTCAGTATATAAACATGTTCAAGGCTCTGTCAACTTTAAAAACAAACCAGCCAGCCAAATAACACATACGGACTCCCAAGCTTCTTTCAGGCCAGTGTTTTGCTTTCATCTCTCTTGTTCCTTTCAAAGGCTTAGCTTCTGAAAACTTCTCTATGTTCACCCCCACCCCCACCCCCATTTAACCCACTGTTGGCTTCAGTCTCTATCATTCCTCAGATAGTGTTTTGTTTTCTAAGGTCAAAACCCACCTCTGGCTAAATGCCATATCTGTTGTTGAAGTCTCAATCTTACTTCCTATCTCCTAGGCATAAGATGGTGATGAAGCCCAGGGCCAGGACGCTGGAGGCAGGAGGTGAAGGCAGGAGGCAGGGGACAAGAGGCAGAGGGCAGGGGGCAAGAGGAAGGGGGCAGGAGGCTGGAGGCAGGGGGCAGGTGGCAGTAGGAAGGGGGCAGGAGGAAGGGGGCTGGGAGCAGGAGCAGGAGGAAGGGGTCAGGGGGCAGGAGGCTGAAGGCAGGAGGCTGGAGGCAGGAGCTGGAGGCAGGGGGCAGGAGGCAGGAGGTGAGCCCTCTGCCACTGTAATACATTTTCAGGGCTCCTGCTCCTTTGGGACAATCTCCAGCTTTCAAAAGTTGGTCTTTCCTGGTTTTCCATCTTTCTTTTTGGTTGGAACTTCACTTTTTTATCCTTAAATTTATTTTTTTAACTATTATTTTATGTATATGGGCGTTTGCCTGGATGTATGCTAATGCCTAATGCTCTCAGAAGCCAGAAGCCAGGGTTGGATTTCTTGGAACTGGAATCACAGCCAACCATGAGTTGCCATGTAGATGGTAGGAATCAAACCCAGGTCTTTCTTAAGAGGAGCAATAGGGCCAACATTGAGCTTCTCTCCAGCCTTTGCTTTTACATTTAGATACTCTGTGAGTTCTGTAGGCCTTCCCTGGATGACCTCATCTAGCTCTACCGATCTCTGTCTCTGAGCTCTTTCTTCTGAGACCTGGGCCTGTGTTAACTGAACTCCTGTCGGACTGGTACTTGGGTCTTTCGGTCACACACTTGATGGATATCTCTGTGTGTAAATGTCCTGTGCCTTGGGCATCTCCTGCCTTCATGACTGGTTGAAGCTTACTTGCTACCTTCCTTTCCTTCGCTGTTCTCTTTCCTCTCACATCTAACAAATCACCAAGCAGTACTAATCTTATCACCCCAAGCTTGTCATGTTTTTTACATGAGGTAACTACAATGCCATTAGGACAGAGCAAGACAGTGCAGAGGTTCCTCCATCTTGTATTCTTTCTGAGGTCATTCGAGGTTTAACTAGAATCTCATCTCTTTGATGGAGAATCCAATGAAAAACTACCCAATTCTGTTCTAGGAATCAAAGGTCAGACCATCCTAGCTAACTTATCTTAGCCTTTGTTAATGCTTGTTTGTGCAGAATCTCTTCCAGCTAACTATTAATCTCTGCTGCCTGTTTGGGCAGTGACCCCTCCACCCCCTTTGGCTGGCTGGCTAACCACTTATCTTAACTTCTGCTAAAACTGTTTGCGTCCAACTGCTTAATCTATAAAGCACCCCCTACCCCCACCTCCATGTTTCCATCTGCTTAATCTATAAAGTACCCCCTACCCCCACCTCCATGTGATGCCTATATGAGGTGTCTGCCTTTAAAAAAAAACCCATGGTCTGGAGACTTGAGGTCACAACCAGGTCCCCAAATACTTGGGAGTGGTCCCATCTACTGGAATAAAGACTTTGAATTGGCTAAACATTGTGTCTGAGTGGTCATCTCTGTCGAGCTCCCTGCAACACTGCCTCCTGTCCAGCACCCACTGATTCCTTCCGCCACTGCCAAGCACAGGGTCATATCACTGTAACCTGTCTTCCTTGGATAACTCTGTTCCTCCAGGAAAACAAAGGAACTTGGTGCCCACCAATGGATAAATCCATGTTGGTGAGGGTCACTGCCCTCCAGGTTCTTCTTTCTATTATCCTTCACCCCATACTCTAGCCTCTAACTCCCAAATTAAAATAAATAAATAAATAAATAAATAAATAAATAAATAAAAGGAAGTATTTTTTAAGCCTCTAAATGTGTGCTGATGCTGCTCTTTTCCTTTCAGTGAGGATGTCATTCCTTCTCTTTACAACAATCCGTGAGCCTTGAGTCAGGGTTACCTCTTCTAGAAAGTCTTCTCTCTTTTTTCCAAGACAGGGTTTCTCTGTGTAGCCCTGGCTGTCCTGGAACTCACTCTGTAGACCAGGGTGGCCTCGAACTCAGAAATCTCCCTGCCTTAGCCTCCCAAGTGTGTCACTACTGTCTGGCTCTAGAAAGTCTTCTGACCTCCAGGCAAACCCGGCTCCCACAATAAACAAACAAACAAACAGACAGACATATTTCCCACTATAGACCACGCTCACCATTTTGTCAACCCCTGACCTGAGATAACCTGAGCCATGAACCCCCAGGCCATGCACCTTCTGAAAGACACTGCCTTTTCATTTTGCAGATGAAGTTTTGCAAAACATCTTCTGGTCAAAATGGAGAAACACATCCCCATGTCAACTCCTGAGGTAGAATGGATCAGTAAACATAGCTAAGAAACAGTCAACAAAGAGATAAACAGCATAGAGAGACAGGAGATAAACTCTGTGAGACTTCAGACAAGAGCTTGATGCCATCTTGGTGCCATCAATGGGGTCAAGGAATGTCCCATGTAAGGCGGCTAATCATGTGTGAGTTCAGCCTTGGACTTAGATGGGCAGTGAGTAAATATGGAGCTAGGGTATTGGGGCAGAGAGGCCAGAGAGAGGAAGGCAAAAACTAATTTGAATTGCCATACCTAAGAGTAATTACTTTACAGTTAGCAGGCCCTTTCAGGGGCAGTTTGTAAATTCTAGAAATTTCACAGTATCAACTCACAGATGTTTCGCTACTGAAAAGGCATTAGGATGGCATAGATGTATTACCCAGTGTCATCATGCTGCATTGACTATCTGCTATCTCCTACCATTCAGAGAATCAGAAAATTGGTCTTTGTTCCGCACATATCGATGGAGTCTCTGGGCTGTGTGCAATGGTGTGAATGAAGATCAATCAGATAGTTCATTGCTTCCGAGAAATCAGTGTGTTGCAGGTGTGGTAAGAGGGGGAAAGGTCATGAAGATAGTGAAAGTATGGGTAATAAATACCATGCAGCTGAAAAAGACCAGAACTGCCGTAGAAGCCATGGCCTAGGAAGCCCTCCTGCCTTTGGCTTGCTGTGGAGGGAACCATCAAAGAAAATATGACCAGCATTTGGGAGGCTGAGGCAGGTGAATTTCTGAGTTCGAGGTCAGCCTGGTCTACAGAGTGAGTTCCAGGACAGACAGGGCTATACAGAGAAACCCTGTCTTGAAAAAGTATGACAGTGTCAGAGTGACCTCTGTGTCCCAGAGATGGCTTCTATATAAGAGTGGCAGGTGATAAAATGGAGCAAGGGAAGGTGGCTTTTTGTAATTTTTGCAGATTTACAACTGGGCTTCAGCAATATTTTGCCCGTAGATCTTTACTGCTTCTCAGAACTAGGTCAAGAAAGAAGAGAAGTTGGAGAAGAAAAGGCAGGAAAGGAGCCAGTCTGGCTCCCCAGGCCCAATGCTGCAATTCGTACACCCTGAAACTGAGGGATGTAATTTAATGTCGCTGGGTGGCCACCAGTTTGGGCAAGGGCCGGGTGATATTTAAAGCTTCTGATGGCTTGAATGACCTGAGATCCTGTTTTCTCCCTGCCTAGGAAGAATGGGTGTTAGTCTAAGACCTCCTGTCAGCCTTTGCTGAGAGTGAACGAAACTCGTTTTCAGACATGCCCCTCCATGGCTAAGTGGAGCTAGGTCTTCATCCGTGGACAGTGGCCATTTATTTGCTATTTTCTTTACAGAGGGGGAAGCATTACATTTTTTTTTTTTTTTAATGTCCCGACACCTTTGCTTGCTTCGGTATCAGCGCTGCTGCTCGAGAAGCACACAATGCCTTGCATGATAAGAACTGAAATTACTCATTGACATTATCACAGGGCTATTTTGAAAACATTATCTCATTTCATTTCCTAGAACATCATCAAGTCTCTGCAGCATCAGTTTCTTTAAAGAGAAGGGCTATTTTTGTTCCAACGGAAGCCAAAACATTTGAGTGAATTTTGCCTCCAGTTCTGCTAAGCTCCCTTCCCCTACATAGTGGTTCACACTGGTGCTTTTAGCAAGCTCTCTTGAGGCAGAATCAGCATAGTGCAAGGATTTGAAGTCATCTGCCTTCCCGATTCTCTATGCAGATAACAGCACACTGCCTATTGCCATCAGCAAACTTCAGATCCTGCATGGAATCTCCTTCATCTTTTTTTTTTTTTTTGGTTTTTCGAGACAGGGTTCTGTGTAGCCCTGGCTGTCCTGGAGCTCACTCTGTAGACCAGGCTGGCCTCGAACTCAGAAATCTGCCTGCCTCTGCCTCCCAAGTGCTGGGATTAAAGGTGTGTGCCACCACTGCCGGGCAATCTTTCATCTTATCTGTGGATTCTTACCTTTCTTCAATTCTAACCCCACCCTACTCATGTAGCACTAGATAAAGCCATGTGTCACCAGCATCAGGAATTCCTGAAGGCTTTCATATTATCCAAGACTTTGGCTGGGCTTCTAAGCATGTTCTTTCTACCTCATCTTGGATCTCTTTTGCACCTGCGTGAACCAATTATTTCAAACATTTGACAAGTTCCAGTTTTTTTTTCTAATCTACTGACAAGTTCATGACTCACTTAAACTGCTATGTAGAAAGCTAATTGTAGGCATCACCCTCCCACACACTAACAGCAATTAATTCATTAGGAGGGGAGGTAAGCACCGTATTTTATGATGAACAGCAGAGACTCGGAAGACTTTGGGGCTCCTGGGAGAGCCAGGGTCTCCATGGCTCACGTTTCCAAAGACTTGATTCATCAAGAGTCTTGCCTCTATCAGGTGAGTCAGCAGCCTTGAGCTAGGCAACCGCATTAGTCAGATGCAGTAGAAAAGAGTTTGTTAACATGGAAAGTATGAGACGGTCTTTTCACATACGTCAGTATGACTCCTAGGCCTGAGTCTTTTAGGCCTTCTAATGCCTTTGAGTAAATTAGTGTATATATGACTAAACCCATGTTAGACTGTTCGGACTTTTACTAGCTCGGGAACAAAATTCCTGCAAGACATATTGAGACATACCAGCCAGTGAATAGATTTACTTAAAAGATTCTGTGGAAGGTTGTATCTTTGTACTTAGAAAGAAACAATTCTTTTGTGTCATTTGTTCTTATGAGACAGAGTTTGGCTACATTGTAGCCAGGCCTGGTTTAGTGCTTCCTATGAAGCCCCATTGGTCAGAAACTTGAAGCAATCATCCTGCTTCTACATCCTGAGTGCTGGGATTACCAGCACGCGTCTCCACACCCAATTAGCAATCCAAAATTCTGTCCTTGTAAAAACATTCTCAGTTGTAGCTTTTCTTCTTGTGTTTCTTTGAAATAATACCCAATTAGCTTTAACACTTCATTTTGTTTTTGTTTTTCCAGACAGGGTTTCTCTGTGTCTCTGTGGCTGTAACTAGAACTTGCCCTATAGATCAGGCCTTCAACTCACAGACATCCACCTGCTTCTGCCTCCTGAGTGCTGCTATCAACAGCAAGTGTTTTTACATGAAAGCTATGCTTTTTGAAACTTCTGATTGATTATATGTTGGACCCTAAACTTCTCTGAATTTTGAGGTCATCCCTCTGAGTAGAGGAGGCTGAGAAGTACAGAGACCTTCAGTGAACGTTGTCTTAAAATTTTTTTAAAGCTAGGAATTGGTAGTATACAGCTACCTGGATTGCACTACCTGGACGCAGAAGCAAGGGGATCAGTGTATATTTGAGAACAGTCTATTCAACACAGCATGTTCCAGATCAACCAGACCTATTTAGCAAAAATACTCTCAAAGTAAAATAAAATAAAACAAAAAATTTAATAGACACATATATTTATGACATATCCAAATGTACCATGATATAATATAGTATATATGGGTTTTTAATCTGGCTCTCCTGGAACTTGCTCTGTAAATCGGGGTGGTCTTGAACTCAGAGATCCTCTTGCCTTTGCCTGAGTTCTGGAATTAAAGTGATGTACCACCACTACCTGGCAATATTGTATATCTTATGTTTTGAGAGAAGCAGGCATTCTATGATTTTTTCTTTTGTACTCTAGTTTCTGTTTTCTGGATTTAGAGGTTACTGTCTGATAAATGGGCAATAAAGGTAGGGGTGGGAAAACATTTTGGGGTATCCAAAGAGAAAAACTCTGAGATGCCTGAATAAGTGGAATGGAGTCTTTATTAACCACCAGTGGGACTGTCCCAAGCAGATTAGTGTGGCAAACAGCCTTGACCTCCAATTGGTTCCAGTCTTTTTTTTTTTTTTTGGTTCCAGTCTTTAATAGCAAAAAATGCAATTGTGATATATATATGTAAAAGCGTCTGCTGCCCTGCAAGGCAGATAATATGGCATTGTCCATGCTGGCTGACTGAATCAGCAACTTGATTCAACCAACTTTCATGGCAGTCTTAGGGGGATAAACGGCTATGTATGTTA
>NW_022196910.1:38714749-38765408 GCF_008632895.1 Mastomys coucha
CATTCTTAATCACCGAGCAATCTTTCCACTTCACTTTCTCCTTCTGCTGTAAGTCTCAGTGGTTACCACAGTTCTGAAGGCTATCAGCAACAGTTTGGGACATATTTTTTTTCCCTCTGTGTTTCATTTTGATGGGAAAATTGAGCTAGGAAGGAAAAAACCAAGAGTTGACTGAACATCTGCTACAGACAGATGTGTCCTTCAGCTTAGGAGAATATCAAAGAGATGACAAAGGATTTAAAACCCAGAAGCTTTACAAACAAGTGAGAGGTACTGGAAAGGAAGGAGCAGCAAGTGCTCTTAATCTCTGAGTCATTTTTCCAGCCTTAGGTTTGTGGTTTTATTTTGTATTTCCTTTTTAAATAGATATAACTTAGACCAGTATTTTAAAATCAACCAACCTTAAATTCTCAACCCCCTTGTGGGTTATGAAGTCAATATAGTAAGTTTCAACTTGTAGAAACATTTTAAATAAAGAGAACACTTATATAGAAAATAATAAAGGTGATCATGTTTCATAAAAAAATTGAGCTGCACATTTATATGTGTGTCTACTTGGGTATGATGTGAAATACGTTTCTTACTAGGCTACAAAGAGCTGGAAACCTTTGGTGTCATGTCTCCTGCTTTCTTGGCTCAATTTAAGTTATCATATGCTATCTTCACAAAGCAGTAACTCACTTAGTTATTCTTTAGATTAGTCTTTATTTCCATAGAGACTATTGTACTGGAATAGAAATTAGAATTTTAAATACATGTTTGCCCTGGATGTATTGATACTGAGGCAGCAACTTACACAATACTCTCCACTTCAGTCCGTTGCTTTATGAAGCTGTCAACAGATTATTTTGAAAATCCTTTAGGAGTGCATCAGAAAGGTCTGAGGACATTCTAAAACTGTTGATGGAGATAGAATTTTACAGACCCAAGATGTCCTTAGATTTGGGTTGCATTAATGTACAGAGTCTGTGATACTCCTGAGAGATGGAGTATCAAATAAATGCAGAGATGTCCTGATGTCAGTGGGAACACCTGGGGTACAACCAACACAGGAAGGCTTTCTCTGATTTCCTCTTCTTTTTTAAATTCCCAGTTCTCCACAAAACATCGTTTGAACCCTTCCCCAGACATCCTGCCTACCGGAAGTGATTGAAGTATGTAACAGGAAGGAGATGAGAGTTAACATTACAGCCAGAGGCCAGATAAAGTTTGTCCAAGCCTCATTGCTTTTGTTTTTGTTTTGGGTTCATTTAACTACTCTAAAAACAACTTACTTAATCTCTAAAATTGTATCTCCATTGCCTCTAAATCTCACTAGACAATCACCCGATAGTAAATGAGTGATGCCCACACGATAGTAAATAGGCGCGTCTCCTGCTGATGAGTGCATTACCAGTTCCTTTCTGAGACTCATTACTGAACCTTAACGTTGCAGAGGGAGGGATTTCTTGCCTCTACACAGAATACAATTTAAAGCATCGTGTGGGCTTGCTGGCCTTGTCCCCTGCTCCCTTCACAGCCACTCAGCGGGCGTGATACAGGGCACAGGCTGGGTAATTACCCGACAAGCTTATCTGGAGCCTGGTTATCTAAATGGGGTCTCTCTGGAGCTCCTAGAATCTGCGGAGAGGGGTTGTGTCATAGGAAACGCACGCTTGGCTGCTACTCACAGCCAGAGAGTGAGGGTGGAGAAGGTGCCTGGCTGTGCTGAGAAGTCCATCTCGGGCTGCTGCCTGGGACAAAACGGCAAGATGCCATGGTCCCTTCCTGCTTTTAGGCACGTAGATCTCCCATCTGAGCGGCTAGGTCGTCTAAGATGAAAAGTCAGGGAAATTAATGATTTCTAGACTTTTCTTTAAGAGCTCAAAGTAAAGCAAAATGAAAACCCCGAAAACACTTAGGATACCCACCCCTCCCATTGGAAGCTGATTTTGCCAGAAAATATTATTTGTGTGGAGCGTGAAAATTATAGTGGAAATTCCCACGATAACTCAAGGACCTGTCTTCGGGTCAACAGGTAAAGCTGGCTTTAGCTTTATTCTCATCGAGAAGTAGGTCACTTAACCCTGAGTCAGCAAATGGTTTAGGAGGCTACATGGGTGTCCCATTTGGTGTCCCTTTCTTTGTTGTCTCCCTGTCTTTTCCCTTCCCCTCTTCCCAGTTTGATATTTGATGTGACAGGGACAAAGATGTGCAGGAAGGAAGGTTGCAGCTTACTGTCAATCCCTACCCCGAGCAAGCCTCAGGACATCTCTGTACATTTATTTGAGACCCCTTTTGACTATAGGATCGGTCCTTGTGTCTCCCCTGTTAAGTGCAGACCTAAGAAGGAACCGAAGCTGACACATCACACACAATGGGAGAAATTTACCTCAGGCTGGACATCAGAGAGAGGGTGCGCGCTTCCTGTCCTCTCTCCCTGGAGTCTCAGAGATATCACAAGACCTTTGAACTCTCAGTGTTGCTGACTGAGATAGTGAGTGGGAAAGGAAAAAGGAGACAGTCTAATGAGGTGAATGGGCTCAAGGCTCTTTTTCTGTTTTTCCCCAGATGCAGGAGCTGGTGAGGGAGCAAGGCTGCCTCCCAGGTCTCAGCTGTTAATCTGATGGAATGTCTCAGCCTCTTCATTTCCTGTCATCTTTCCATTTAATCATTAACCCCAGCTGCCCAGGAGCTGGCAGGGCCAGGAGACAAGACTGAAACAAGCGAGCGTCCCGAGAGGCATGATTTGACAGGATAATGCCCTCACTTGATAAAAGGAAAGACTCGCTGTCAGCTGCCCGAATCCTCCCTGCAGCTCTGGAGTCTGACTTCGCCAGCGCCTGAGCAGCTAAGCTTTTCCTGACTGCCTGCCCCCCACCCCCAGTTGCTGAGCATAACTGAGACTTAATTGCATATTTTGCTTACATAACATGGTCTAAAAGTTGCTCACACTCCAGACTTAAGGCCTGGAAGTGGCCGTCTTCGGGTATGATTTGAGATGTCAGGGAAGTCCCCTATCCCCTACTTGTTCACCTTCCAATCACTTTCCCAGCACACTGTGATTCATTTTGTCTAAAACTAGCTTAATTTTTCCAGAGCAAATTTTCTTTTTTCTTTTGCAAGGCTTTTTCCCCCTTCCTTTATAGTGGTAAATGCACTATAGGTTTTTTTTTCCTAGCAAAACTTTGTTATGTTTATGTTAGGTCTCACACCTGGGGCAAATGGCTAACTGAGGTGCTATTGAGACATCAGAGCAGACACAGTCTCTCGGCATCTCCAGTACCTGGAATACTCCACTCCCTACCCTAAGCACCCCCAGTTCAGGGACTCCAGCTGACCTTCCTGAGGCTGCTCTTCCCTCTATAACACAGACTTTTTGGCTCCAAGGTCCCTTTGACCCTTTTTTGGGCCTCTTGCCCTCTGGGCCTCTGCCATCTTGCTTTCTTAACATGGCCCTGTTGAGTTGGCCAGCCATGTTCAGTCTGGAATCTTCCAGATGCCTCTGGCTATGGTTTCCCTCATTATCGACAATAAACTTCCTCAGCCACACCTAGGAGCAGTCATGCTCTTCCTTTGATTTTTTTTTTTTTTTTGTCATTCAATGTATTATGTATTTCAGCCGACTGTGGGATATATGGTATGATAAATTGTTAGCTAATTATACTGTAGCATAAAGTATTTTAGGATTTTTTTTGTTCCTGAAGAACTACCTTAAAAAAGAACATATACAATTTGGAATGCTGGAAATATAAAATAACATTAGAAAAAAATCTGGAGGCCCAGTGAGTTGTTCAGGAAGGAAAATGTTATTGTTTTAATTTCAGGTATGTGATTCACTAACATTAATTTGTATGGTTGTTGGTAGAGAAGTGAACTTCAAAGAAGCAGTGAGAGTTTAATGTCTATTATGGAAGGAAAAGGGTTTGAGGTCAAAGGAACAATAAATGTGGGGGAAGAGAAATTGTGGGTGGGGGGAAGAGAAGTGAACAAGAATGGCTGTTCACTGAGGTCTACTTACACACACACACACACTCACACATGCACACACACACATATTCACACACGCACATACATGTACACATACTCAAACTCACAAACACACATGGGTGCATACACACACTCACACACATGCTTGCATACATACATTCACACACATATGTGCACATATGCACACATGCACATACATGCATACACACACACATCTGGTGTTATCTCCTACCTTCAGCAAATTTTTCAGGGAGATGAGGAGGATACTAAGATTTTGTCCCAAATATTTTCCCTTCTCCCTCCCTACATACTTTGATTCTGTGTTGTTATCATCTTAAAATAACCCTTTTGCCAAAAGGATACTTTGAGGCAGCTGTTGAGGGGCAAGTGTGTGTTGTACTGCAGTTCTGAGTAAGAACTTCCGTGGAAGTCTAGACAAGCTTGATTTCCCCAGATAGTGTCCTCTCATACTCAAAGGAGGCCACTGCTTTAGCTGCCCCCTCTCCTCCAGCAACCCTCTTGTAACAAGGGGGCAGGGGGTGCTGTAACATCATGATTGGCCATCAAGAAGCACAATTCCCTGTCAGAGCTGTTAACACTGGATGAGTCAAGGCAGGTTTATTAAATCCTTACCTGAGAGACCAGTTACACTGTCTTCTGTCTCCTCTCCTCCCAAGCAGCATGTGGTCTTAGGGGACTGTCTTCTGTCTCCTCTCCTCCCAAGCAGCATGTGGTCTTAGGGGTGAAGCTAGAATATTTAGGAGGTGGAAGGTGACTTGGGGTCGGATCTCTTCAGTGGTACAGCTTTCAGGTCTTGTCACCCAGCTCTGTGGGACTCTGATGAAGCTGCCTATGAGATAATCCTCCCTGTAACGTTCTTTATGTTCTCCAGAAAGCATTATTGGCGTCTAAACAGGGCCTCATCCAAAACGGGCCCCACTGCAGGTGACAAAAAAGGCCACTGAGGCTGAGCTGGTTCAGGGTGAAGCATCTGTAGGCAGAATCCCCCACGACTCTGCTTCCCTATGCTTCACGGACTACATCCTTTTTGGCATGGCAGTTGTATGCCCTTGCTGAGTTGCCTGCCCAGTGAGGACTGGTTAGGAAGATGTGTCCTCTGTGTAACCTTTGATTTGACAGGAAAAGTGAGGACTAGAGGGGGTGAGATGGAGCTTGCCATTTTTTTGTGGCCACCGAAGGAGCACAGTTATAAATTACAACTGTGCTAAAGTGCTCATCAGATCCAAGTGAGGAGAACCGGCCGGGTATGGGAGAAGAGACGAACAAGGTGCAATGGATAATGAGTAAGTAGGAGGTATAGAACAGTCTATGCTTAATCCCCAGAGTTCAGGCCAGATTCTTCTCACTAAGAGTTAAGGAAAAGGTTCCTTGGCCAGGAACCATTCTTGAGCTCGGCGAACCTTCCCAGTGGGACCCAATCTCTACAAGATCTGAGTCACATCAGTGTATAGATCAGGTTTGTAAACTGCCAAAACAGTTAAGAGTGAGTGCAAAAGGGAGAGAGCAGGCAACAGTTTGGGCCTCTCCGATGCTAATGTGGTAATAATGTTCGCGTTGGACCAGAGTTCCTAAGAAGCAATGGACAAAGACCCAGATTCTGTGCTGTGGGCCTTGGAAGTCTCTAAAGCCTGAACATCGTTTACAGAAGGAGCGAACAATATGGATATGGAGGTGTAAGTCTTGCTTGTTATGGAGGAAGGAGTTCTCGTGGGGCAAGAACTGTTCCAATTGTTCCCCTAATGGGGTAGCTAAGGTCGCCTTCAGAGGAGGCATTGTTTTAAGTTTTCACATTAAACAAACATACAAACAACCCAAAAAACCGAATCAGACAGGTGTAGCCTCCGTTCTCAGGAATCGGTGATAAGCAAGTAAAGTCACTGACATCATTTCAATGAGGGAGAAAAAAGGGATAGTGTACTCCAGGGGTCCTGGATTGTGGTGCACTCTGTTATTGGTCACCAGAGCTGGAGGTACAAAGTACAGAGGGTTGACAGAGCTTGGTGGCTTTTCAAGGTCGCTCGCTTTGGGAATGGGGGCGTTGGGTTTCAAGCCAAGTCTGTGAAATCACAGTTGGGAGTGGCAAGTTCTGTGCGTTCAAAGGCAAAGCCACAGTTGTCTTCTGGACTGGCGTTTGCAGTCCTGGAGCAGAGCCAACACACCTGCACTGGGAAGGCCCCTCCCACCCTCCCCTCTCCAGGGATCACCAGGGACTTCAGAGGAAGGATTTGTTCTAATCCTTTCTGGAAATGGTCTTTGATATTTTCTTACTCTGTGTGTGTGTGATGATCACCCTAGAACCGATCTTTTCTTTTCTTTTCTTTTCTTTTTCTTTTTTGAAGGTCTCTCTTTCTTGCTTGCTAAATGAACTAATAGGTTAGGTGGGGGAGTGACTCTTGCCAAATAATAGAATTATTTTTTCTTTCAGTTTAACTGTTGACCCAGCTTGCTGGAAGCATGGCCTTTCAAAAGATAAATCTATGAAATTCTGGGGGCAAGATCCTGGATTTGCGGGAAGCATTGTTGTAAATGTCAGTTGCTGGGCTCCCACTGCTGGCCTGAATGGCCACCGCTCTCTACCCTCCCAAGCCTGTGGCACTGATCAATTCAGCACACGTGGGCATTTTGCTTTGTGTGTGTGTGTGTGTGTGTGTGTGAATTGAAGTCATGCCTCTGTTCTCTGTCTTCCTTTCTTTTTCTGCTGTGAACACTTCCCAGTTTTCAAGGCCACGATGCAGTGTGGACTGCTCCCCTCTTCCTTTCCCCTCTAAGGCTGCTCTGAGCCAGCATTTCTGTGACTGACCCCTGGAGGGACTGAAAAGGTGGGAGGAGTGGGGAAGAGAGCAGGTGGGAAAGGTGACTGGATGGAGAAACTGCCTGTAAGGTTCCTCTCCATACCACTAGGAATTGACCCAAAGAACCACAGAAACAAAATAGTTCCCACTAAAAAACTAGCATCGTGGTCTCGATGACGATACGATGTCTTTAACCACAGTCCCCAGGCCCTAAGTTACAATGGTGTTAAGTAGATTTGTACCGGAGGACATGCCCAGTTACCTCTCCTGGCTTTCTGACCCTTAGGTCCCAAGCACTGCTGGGGTTTTTCTCCTGAGGAAGGGGAGAAGAAGGAAAAGGAGGGAGGGCCAAGCTTGGCTTCCATTGGCTGTGGCTGATGCGCTTTTCTTCCAGCTGCAGAGCACTTTCTGAGTGATGAATGATACAGAAACATGCCTCCCGCAGCCAGCTGGCCCTGCACCAGGTCTTTGTAAATACCAGCTAGAGGCAGCGTTGGTTTCCTGCCAGGATCCAGGCTGTAGGAGCAAGTCTCAGGTTCTCAGCTCTCACTTGGGGCTCTTCCCAGCTCACAGATGTGGCAGCCAGGACCAGGGTCCATGAAGTCTTTGTAAGCCTCCTTCAGAGGGGCTTTGCAGGCAAGGTCGGCTCTGCTCTCTCTGCCTGTGTGTGTTTGCTTTGGCAGACTTTAGGTACTCCTCTCCCCTCCACTCCTCTTTTTGATCCTAAGTCCCCTCCTGCTGCTTACCTCTTGTCCCTGGAGGTACAGAACATATGCTTTCTTTGGAAGAAACATCTAGAGGATGTGTTAGGTCATTGAAGTGGGGGGAGCATAGGGGGCGTCTAGATTAACTGAGCAGTGTGTCTTAAAATCTCTTGTACCTGTCACCTTGTCAGCAGTATTTTACTAAACCAGTCTGGGAAAGACAACTGGCAGGCATGAGAGACTTGGTACAGTAACACAGAATTGGGTCATTGTGTTTTCTGCTTTGACAATGCCTGTGTTTTCATAGTTTAACAGCTCTGCATTTGTGCTTTTTTTAATAATTGATGCATATTACACATTGGTAGGCCTTTTCCTTTTCTTCCCATTTCCCCCACCCCCCTTTTTTTTTGAGACAACATTTTGCTATGTAACTAAGGTTGGCCTCAAACTCAGGATCCTGCCTGAGCCTCCTAAGTACTGGGATTATATGTATGTTATCACACCCATCTAATTGCCTGTGGTTTTTCTATTCATTCTCATTCTTTCTCTCTTGGAAGTATTTCATGTGGGCTCAGGCTGGCTTCCGACTTACTCACTAGTTGAAAATGACCTTGGATGCCCAGTTGATAATGTAGAGATGAAGGATCCAATCCAGAGCCGCATGAATGTTAAACAAGCTCTAACCACTGAGCCACACCCTTAGCCTCAATTCAATTTTCTTTCTTTCTCCCTTCCTTTCTTTCTTCCTTCTTTCCTTTCTTTTCTTTTTCTTTCTTTCTTATTTTTGGTATTGGGCAAAATAATGTTTCTTACAGTAGATGGAATATTAAATATGATGAAATACAATGAATAATTTTGGCCAGAAAAATATCTCCATTTATTTCCCCAGGGCTTTGGTTTGGTGTTTTTGTGGGGGTTGGGTGGAGTATTGGGTAGGATGACGTGGAGCTTGCCACATATGGATGAATCTATGAGAACTTTTTAAAATTTTGTATGTGTGTGTGTGGAGGGGGAGGTGTGCATGTGTAGACATCATAGGACATCTTATAGGAATTGGTTCTCTCCTTCTACCATGTGGAATCCCACCCAGAGATTGGACTTAGGTCTTCAGACATGAAGACACATGTCTTTACATGCTGGATGAATTCCCCCAGCCTGGGAAAAATATTTTTATAATCAACTAATTTTGAAAGGTATTTCTAATCATCATAACAAAGGTTTCATATGTGAGGAGTAGATTTCCACAAAGGAAGAAAGAAGCAGGCCTGGGCAGCCTGACTTCTGGTCCTGTTTTGGCTCTAAGTGACCATAAGACCTTGGGTAGGTCTCCTATTTGTGACTTCTCCCTTCTCCCTGTAAAATGATGGAGGCGGAGGGAAGAGGCTACTGGACAAGTCTCTGGTTTCCTTTCTACCCTTTTGAACTGTAACTCAGTGTCAAAGCTGGGGTCCTGGTAGCAAGCCTGGTTAGTCTTCCTTAGAGAGTGGTTATATCATAAGGATCAGTGAGAACTCCTCATGGTCCCCTGTGAGCAGATGGCCTCATAATATGAGTGAGCAGGAGTCGTTGCCAAGTGGCCATGTGCTACTTGGACCTGTAATTCTTCCTAAAAGCTCAAAGTCTCCATCTTGAACACCTGTGACCTTATTTAAAAATAAGGACTTTAAATCTGGGTACACAGGTTTTATCTAAGTACAGAAGCAGGCAGATCTCTGAGCTTGAGGGCAACCTGGCTATAGAGCAAGTGCCAGAACAGTTAGGACATAGAGAGGCCTGTCTAGAAAACAAGCAAATGAAGGGAAGAAAGAAAGAAAGAAAGAAAGAAAGAAAGAAAGAAAGAAAGAAAAAAGGGAGAAAGAGAGAAAGAGAGAGAAAGAAAGAAAGAAGGAAAAAGAAAGAAAGAGGGGGCTTGATTGAGTTAAAACAAGGTCATTAGGGTCAACTGTAGTCCAGTATTATTATATTATAGAAAAATGGAAAATCTGGGCACAGAGACAGACAAGTGTGCATTAAAAAAGGGCTCTGTGAACCTGAGATTTGGCAGTGCACCTACAAGCCAAGGGACACCAAAGATTGCTAGGAAACCACAGAAAGCAGACGATCAGTAGTAGATTCTCCCCCCTCAGCCTTTGGAAGGAACCACGGACAGCCTGGTAATACCTTAGATCCTCAGGACTGTGGGATAGTAAATTTCTATGTTTAAGTCACTCCATTGATCGAACTTTGTCCTGGCAGCCCTGGGAAACTGTGGGCTTAGCTGAGGGCACATTGGTTCATTCGATTCCTCACTGTCCTATTGGTTGTTTCCTGAGGGGCCAGAGCGATACAGTAATAGGATAGAAAAGACTTACTTTTGCTTTGATAGGGAGGGCTAAGATTAATAACAAACAAACATGTCCTGTGTCATAGTTAAACATGGATGGGCAAAAAACAAGGATTGGTGGGCAGCATGTGATGGTTAGTATTTGTTTCCCGTCTAGTTTCATCCTGTTGCTGCGATAATACACTCTAATTTGTGGATGAAACAGCTTATTTGGCTTATTCTTCTCTGTCTCAGTTTATTTTTGAGGGAAGTCAGGGATGGAACTCAAGGTGGACACTTGATGCAGAAACTGTGATTGAATTCTGTTTGCTGCACACTTTTAGGTTATCCTTATCTCATACAGCCCAAGATCACCTGCCTAGGGATTGGTGCTGCTCGAAGTGGGCTGGGTCCTTCTACATCAATTAACAATTAAGACAACAAATAATTAATCCCTATAGATATGCGTACAGGCTATTCTGATATAGGCAATTCCTCCTCAGCTGAAGTTTCCTCTTCTATGGTGATGGTAGGTTGTTTCAAGTTGACAGTAAAAACTAAGGAGCACAATTGTCAACTTCATAAGATCTAGAATTCCTCAAGAAATAAACATCTGGGCATGTCTTCGAGAGAGTTCTTAGGTCGAGTTAAGGGAAAATTCATCCTAAGTGTTGTGGGTTTTATGACTCTTATAATCATTGGCATACTTTGTTTTGAGACAGGGTCTCATACTGAAGCTCAAGATGGCCTCAAACTCATGGCAATTCTCCTGCCTTAGCCTTCCTAGTTCTGGGATTACCAAGGTGAATCACTGAAACTATCAATCATTGACATCTTAACGGAAACCTTAAAGAGGAACTCATTTAGCCTCTAGGGTGTGTCCGATCTGTGACCTGTGGGCCACATGTGTCCCAGAATAGTTATAAATGTATATTTGTATAATTTTATAGATGGCAACGTGTCACAATGTCAAAAGGCTGGATACTGTTGTAGCTATGTGGTGCAATATCAAGGAAGCCAGCATGATACCATTGAATAGGAAGCTCAATTCTAGACTAAGAGTGAGAATAAAGACTAGGGAAATCACAGCCATAAAAATCATGATATATCTGGCTAGCCCTGTCAGTGTTTTCAGAAGCCTGGGAGCCAGGGAGTTATTATGCCATGCAACAATACTATATCTTGGTGCAAAATAAAGTCCAAAGTATCCAGGGTAGGTATAATTCATCTTTTTACTTCTCTGTGTTACAAATGATATTTTTCCTTGAACGTAGAAAGGAAAAGATCCAAATATTAGCTTGGCTAATAAAATTGAAAAAGCTTAAAAATAATTCCACCTACAGTGGTTTGGAGGGAGAAGCATCTTCATACTCTGAGAAGACTTTGAATGATGTCACCTTTCTATAGGGTAATATGATAGCACAAATTAAAAGCCTTCAGTTTGAGAATATTCTTGAGGTAGAGGCTCAATGAGTCCAAGCCAAACTGATCTACAAATCAAGTTCTAGGCTAGCCAAGGATACATAGTAAGACACAATTTAAACACTATCTAGGACTGATTTTAATTTCAGAATGTGCCCCTCTAAAATAATTCTTGATGATAGATTCAAAATTTTATGCCCAAAAGTATTTATTGCAATATAATTGATAATAGCAAGATTGGCTAATATGGTGGCCTATTGTCTGGCTATTGAAATGAATGGTACGAAATGAAGAGTTTTCAAATGTGTTTTAGTTTGTGTACTCTTTTGGGATTCTGAAGGAGGCAATATCTCCATTTTTGGTAAGAAAGTACATATGTGCTTATATAAAATTCTTTTTATAACTTCAGAGAAATCATATACTGCTAAGAGCACGCACACAGTTGGGTTGAAGACTCCAGGCCTTAGGCACAGAGCAGTAATTGGTGACATGGATAAATGGTCACAAAAGCACGTTGATATACTGGCATGGGATGGAAAGGTACTCCTGGGAAGCTCTTCCCTCTGAGAAAGAGAATCAGAGATTGGATATTTTTCTTCTTTGAGCTTTCCAGCATTTCTCAATTTCCCTTTATGAAAATGTTTTATTTCAATATTTTCTTGCTGGATGCGATAGCAGAAGCTTTTAATTCCAGCACTAGGGAGGCAGAGGCAGGTAGATCTCTGTGAGTTCCAAGCCAACCTGATCTACAAATCAAGTTCTAGGTTAGCCAAGGGTACATAGTGAGACCCGGTTTAAACAAACAAACAAACAACAACAAGAAGCAAGTATAGGTTTTATATGTTTTTTTTTAAACATGAAGAGAATAAAAGAAAACTTGGAGAAGTTCCCCCAACGGAACAAAAGTGATACACAATGAAAAGAGCAAAGAAAAAGTATCCTTGCTGGCAGTGAAAATTCCTGCTGAGAGGACACTATAGACAGTTGTCTGCAACATTCAGGGGAAGCAGATGAGGCACTCCAGGGAACTTTGTCTCTGGAAATGTGAGATCCTGTAGCAAGAGGCTGTTAATCTTGCTGGTCTAAGCATCCATCTTTTGAAGCTGTGAGGCAGCACCAGCTAGTGGGTCTCAGGCCTGTCTGCCAGTTTGTTTATGGCGAGTAAGGTATGCTGCAGTCTCCACAGCCCTCACAGGGCTCATCACGCCTGGTTCTCCCCATCGGCATCAGGATCTTTACCTGCCGAACCCTATCTTGCTGGCCCTGCCCATTTATTTTAATGACCCTAAAATTATCTACAATTCAGTTTCTGTGGCAAAACACATGAAGCAAGTCTCTCTCCTCCCCCTCCCTTCACCCTAGCCTCTACAGATATAGAAATAGGCATTGCGTTGTCATGGTTAAAATCACGAGAGGGTGGGACTAAGGGTTCACTTTCTGTGGTTGGGCTTCTGGTTCCTCCACAGCTTGGTGAATTTGAGTTCAGATTTATTTGATCTTGGTTTACATCATTTTCCTCATTTGTAAAGTGGATATCATAGAAGTTCCCTTTCTCACAGGGTAACTACCATGACTGAAGGACTGAATGGTGGTAGAGCAATGATTTAACACTTAGTGGACGTGCGTGCATATTTGCTGGGTGTATCAGCTTTCAGAGGTTTCTGAGTTATTCTCAGATGTACTGTCCCTCCCAGACCCAGGATATGGAGCTTGCCCTCACATGTTCTGTAAGGCCACTCGAACTAGGTTCACACTTGCACCTCATGCCTTTTTCTCTTTTCCTCCTTCTCCTCCTCCCTCCTCCTCTCCTCCTCCTCTCTTCTTCCTCCTCCTCCTTCTCTCTCTCTCTCTTTTTTTTTTTTTTTTTGAGACAGGGTTTCTCTGTGTAGCTCTGGCTATCCTGGAACTCACTCTTTAGACCAGGCTGGCCTCGAACTTGGAGATCCACCTCTGCCACCTAAGTTCTGGGATTAAAGGCATGTGCCATGACCACCTGGCTTTCTCATGCTTTTCCTGAGTACTGATTTCTTTAAGGCAGACACTCCCCTGACTGTAGACTGTATTGGCTCAAGGTCATTATGTGTGCTGTGTCAGCAGAGCGGTTGATGCAGTTGTGGGGACTCTCACAGCATATCCGGGGCCTGTGAAGGAAGAGTCCTGCCAGGTGTCCCTATGCTAATCTATTTCTTGAAGCTTACTTAGGGAGAGGCCCACATCAGTTCCCGAGTCTTTGATTCTTAAAGGCTGAACACTACAAGTTCTCTTGGGAGTATAGAGTCCTCTTCTTCCATAGCCCCAGAGTCTGTTTTATTTATGCTTTTTGTATCCTATATTTATAGTTGGGGACTTGGAGTGTTCTCCTTGGATCCAAGAGTTACCATCTTTCTTATGTGAACTGAATTATATGTCAGCAAGGACATTTCAGAGAATCATCAGTGAGTATATCTCCCTGTGCACAGAGGAAAAATTCTGAAGTCACTTAAATGTGTTGGAATACTTTGTTCTCTCTCTGGTAAAGATTCTGCCATTTTCCAAAACATCACAACAAACAAACTCATACAGCAATATTCTCTAGTACTCCTGGAAGAAAAATCTTGTGAGAAAATTGTCAGAGAAGCAGAAATTCCATTTGTCTCCATTGAATTTCACTTTCTAATGGAGGAGTCTGGGAAAATATAAATAAAAATATGGTTTTCAATATACTTGGGAGGGATTTTGATTGCGCTATAGTTTTGGGAACAGGAGGTCTTTATTGAACGTCACTGTGATCTGTAATGCTTTTACCATCTCCTGGGATAGCATCTGACACATTTTATTTTATTTTGTGGGACCGAAGCATGTTAGTAAACCTCTTACCAGAACACCTAGAGGTTTTTGTGTGGCTAGAACACAAACCAGCACAGAACATTAAACAGGACCTTTGGTGTCGGGTGTTATAATGATGGCCTCTTAGATTCAGAGCTCTTTAGGAGTAATGGCTTCCTGAAAAGAACTATTGAGAAAAAGAAGGCAGAGTTACCCAGGTGCCTGAGCATCTTTCATGAGGTAAGGAAAGCACTTTACTCTTGGCTGCTTGTGACCTCTGAATCACCAATTGTTTGCTGGCCCGGCTTCCACATTTGCCAGGGAGGATCAACAATGTAACCTGAATGAGTGTGCAATCAGCTCTCCTTGCCTTCTGATGCCCCCTCCTCCCCTCTCTGATCAGATGGCCTCCTCACCAGAGACACTCTGAAAACTGGGACAGAGCGAGACATTCCTGTCAAGTAAAAGGCAGACTCTGGAAAGCCTTTCCTCTATATTGTTTTTTTCAGGAGTCTGGAGAGGGTTCTGAAGACGTTACCCGGTTGGCATCTCAATGGCAAAGCAAAGAGCTTTCTTGTTGTCCATCTTCTTTGTGATTTGAACTTGTGGTTCTGCAGCTAGCTCTGTCCTTTATCTAGAAAATGAAGTGTTACATACGAAGCCCAAAAGAGTTTTCCTAGCTACCACGTAGCTGTATGTGTAATAACTTTAATGTCCTACAGAAAAGGCATCCCCCAACGTGGGTGAGTGGAAGGATAGGCTCATCAAGCTGTTCAGGCTTTGCAGATTAAAGATCCACTTTCATGAAATCTTCCATGGTTCATACAAGGGATCAGCTCCAAAATATTTTCGAAATTGGAACACCAAGCATTCTCTATGGGCTTGCAGTCATTTCAAAATAATATCCCTTAATTATGTGTCATGGATTGTTTGATGAGTATCGGTTGGGTTTGGCATATGTCATTAGCTGTGAACAATTGTACCCGGCCATTTTTAATTATACCAGCTTTATGCTTACAGTAGCCATGGGAAGAAAACAAAAGATTTTGCTGAGTAGGAACATTTTGCTTTTTAAAAAATATTTATTTTAGCTGGGCAGTGGTGGCGCACGCCTTTAATCCCAGCACTTGGGAGGCAGAGGCAGGCGGATTTCTGAGTTCGAGGCCAGCCTGGTCTACAGAGTGAGTTCCAGGACAGCCAGGGCTACACAGAGAAACCTTGTCTTGAAAAATCAAAAAAAATTTTTTTTGTTTTTGCTGCTCCTGTGCCAGTCTCTTGCTACGCAATTCACTATTTAGTCCAGTCTGGCCTTGAATTCATGTCCTCCCACCTTAGACTTTTGGACACTAGGGTTACAAATATCTCGATTTAAAGTTCTATCTATAGTCTATCTATCTATCTATCTATCTATCTACCTATCATCTATTATCTGATCTATCATCTATTATATATATATCATTTATTATATCTATCTAGTATACCTATTTATCTATCATCTATCTATCTATCTATCTATCATCTATTACATCTATCATCTGTTTATTATTTATCTACCTACCTATTATTTATCTATCTACCTCTTATCTAACTATCATCTATCTATCTATCTATCTATCTATAGCTGAGATAGAGTTTTTTCTCTATAGCAGGCTATGCTGCTCAGTCGAATCCCCTGCTCCTACATTTTCCCATCCACAGCTGCCATCTCTTTCTCCATGAAAAAACTGTGAAAGGTTTAAGCCAATTAAGATTTGATTCCCTTGATGGTGATTGGTTCAAAAAGGCCCACGTGACACACTTCTACCCAATGAGATATGAAAGAAGCTGGTTGGTATGTTTCTGGGAATGGCTTCCTGGCTGATGGAACTAGTTCCTTAGAGAAATTGTCTCTCAGCCAGGCAGGTGGTGATAGCACACCTCTAATCTCACTGAGAGAGAGAGAGAGAGCGAGGGGAAAAAGGAGGGGGGAGAGAGAGAGAGAAGAGGGAAGACTCTACCTTTCCCGCTCTGTATCAGTCAATACTGTCCAGGTCTATGACATATCTTTAGCTTCTGAGAGGGACTAGTTGGTGATCACAGAGGGTACAGCTGAAAGGAGGACTCAGCCAGGGTCTTTGGTAATCCTTAGGCCCAGACACGACCACCTGAAGCCAGTTTATGTCAGAACTTCTTGTACCTGAGATATGCATTATTCATGGTTTAAGCCATTCTGAGTCAGGATTTTTTTTGTTACTCAGAGCTGAAAATAGCCAAGTTTTTTCACTGAGAATAACATCTGGATTATGCACCCTGGAAATATAACCACTGTCATTTTGTGTCCCTGGACTATATTAAGCTCTACCATGTGGTTTCCAACTTGAGAGGCACTTGTGAGTCAGCAGGTTCTATTTCATCTTCCTCTAGATCATTTGCTGCATAGTGGTAGGGCTAAATTAAAATTTATAAATTTTATTATGTTAAATTAAATTATATTATTTTTATATAGTAAATATATATTAAATTATATTTCTATTATAATATAAACTATACTATATATTAAAAATATTATTATCTGTCTTAGCCTAACTCAGACCAGTCATTTTCTATAGTTACTGTCTGTAACTCTAATCCTGGGGGATGGGATGTCCTTCTCTGGCCTTTGGGGCCATCCAGATCATATAGGATGCATAGACATAAATGCAGTCAAAATACTATACACACAAAGCAAACAAAACCCTGAAATTAAAAATTTTGGGCTGGTGAGATGGCTCAGTAGGTAAGAGCACCAATTGCTCTTCCAAAGGTCATGAGTTCAAATCCCAGCAACCACGTGGTGGCTCACAACCACCCATAATGAGATCTGATGCCCACTTCTGGTGCATCCGAAGACAGCTACAGTGTACTTGTAATAAATAAATAATAAGTAAATCTTAAATTAAAAAAAAAATTTTAAGATGACAAAATTCTGAGTTATATATCATGTTATTTCATTCAATATTTATCCTTCCTGGGCTTTGTGAAAGTATGCCAAACTCTCCAAGATGTGATTCTTGCTTGTGTCCCTCAGTTGTGCTAGGATATGATGGTGTTGTTGTTGTTGTTGTTGTTTTAAGACAGTTTCTTATTCTGTTGCTCAGTATGGGTCAAGTTCACTATGTGGCCCAAGCTCAATTTGAATTTGTAAGAATCTATCTGCTTTAGTTTCTCAAATGCTTTCATTGCAGGCACATTCTTCTGTGCCTGGCTAAGAAATATGATTTGTGAGCAACATTAAGTGCATTGATATTTGATTGACAATATAGTGTCAGCCTGGTGCTGCTGTTGGTGGTAGTCATGATGGGAGGGTAGTGGTGGTGATGATGGTCGTGGTGATAGCAGCAGAATTCAGGAGGCAAAGGCAGACAGATCTCTGTGAATTAGAGGCCAGTCTGCCCTACAGAACTCAGTACAGGACAGCCAAGAGTACACAAAGAAACCCTGTCTCAAATACATATATATGTATGCATACCTATATGCATTCGCCATGGCACCACGATTATAAAGTTCTTCTTAATTGGTCGGCATAGCCTAGAATCCTAATCTGGCTCAGTAGCTGGAACAAATTGAAGGCCCTCGGGTGCCGTCTCTGAAAGGGTGTGCCTTTGTCTCCTTATCATTTTTTTTTTTTTTCAAACAATAATGGAGGTTCAGCAATGGGTGGTAAAACAGGAGAGACTAGAAAACAGGGAGAGAAACCACATCCAAATTGAAATGGTTTCTCAAGTCTCTGGCTTTTGAGGAGAGCATTTAATCCAAAGTGAGATTTCACAGATGCAGTCGTCCCTCTATAATTAAAAGATCAGCCCTGTGGAGTACTTTCCTTTCGGGGTTATTCCATAGTGGGAATAAACCTGTCTCAGAAACGACATCCTTTCCCGTCTGAGCCTTTCATCACTTCCTTAGTTGACTGAAATGGCTGCTCATGCTCTTCTCAGCCACTCCTAAGGAATAACAAGCAAACAAGTGTAGCAGAAAGAGACGAATAAAGATCCCTTTGTTCCTGATCCTGCATCTTAAGAGAGAACACCACTGCCCTTGAGGTTCCCTTGAGTGGGTTCAGGATCTTCCCTCTTCCTGGAACAGACTGGCCAATTTCTCAATCTCTCTCTCTCTCTCTCTCTCTCTCTCTCTCTCTCTCTCTCTCTCTCTCTCTCTCTCTCTCTCTCTCTCTCTCTCTCTCAGCACTGTATGAAAAAGCAGGTCTGTCTGCATGAATCCTGCCATGAATGCTACCTCTGGTGTCCTTCATACAGACAGGAGGATAAATGCTAAGAGCCCACACAAGAGTGCTAATTCCTTCTGCCCAATGCAAGCTTGCTCCAAATGAGGAGGCATTAGAAGGTTCAGAACGTTGAAATAACATCTTTAAAGTGACTTGTTTGCAGCATGTATAAGTTGGTGTCTTGTTTGGGGGAATTACAAAGAAATAGAACCACGTATTTGTGTATTTGTCAGGAGGCAGAGGGAGAGAGACTGTCACACAGTTACAGTTTGCCCATCACATCCGAATATCTGTCCAAATGCTGTGATGTGATTCACATTACTCTTAATACCTAAAATTATACAAGTGCTATTTAGTCAATGGATTTTTTTTTTTTTTGTTCAGGCAGTAATGACAAGCAAAAACAGTGTGTTCAGTACAGATGTGAGTTTATTTTTAGTTTCGACTTAAACACAACTACGTTCTGAGATGAGAAGCCCCTAGAGAAGAGGGGCTCAGTATCAGTAGGTCTGGCTTCTTTGCTGATTTTCGTTCGGCTACAGCAGAGCTGGACCCCTACGTAGGATGATCAGTTTGGGGACAATGGTAGTTTCCTGGTCTCTAGGAATAAGGGTAGGGGGAAGATGGCCAGAGTAAAATATAATTCTGTTCTTTCTTGAATAAAAATATTCAGCTCTTTAGCTACTTTGCTGAGATTCCTTGCCTGTGTTAATAGTTATTTGAGTATAAAGAAGAAAGTGAAGGGACACCTGAGCTACAATTTCGGCCACTGCTGAGGGGCTTCTCATCTTATGAGAACCCTGATTCTATCCATCCACACCAGTGTGAGCTGGCATGGTGATTGTGGTCTCGGGAGTGGGGGGTGGGGTGGGTGGGTTGGGTGACTGGGTGGGTCACTGTTACCACCAATGCTTCGTGTGCTGGAAGAGGGCACATCAGCCTCTGTTCTGCTACCCAAGTGGCTGTGAGGGCAGTTGGGCCATTCCCTCTTTAGCCCCACAGTGAGGAGAGAGCCTTGTATTAGCTTTTCAGGGCTGCTATAAGATGAAGTGCATAAAGCCGATTGTTCACGGAAATGGAGATTTATTTTCGCACAGTCCTGGAAGCTTAGAGATCTGAGACCAGCTTGGAGATTGCTGTCATTTCTTAATGTCTTCACACGGTCATAGGACAGGACCTATCTTAATCAGATTGCTCACTAGAGGCCTTATCTTCATACATAATCAGAGCTTCAACTTCTGAACTGAAAGAGGATGCAGCTTGCCCATGAGAAGGTGAGGTGCTTATTGGATTTAACTTATTTGTGTCTCCAGGAGGGCAAAGCTATGGGATAGCATATACATGGATAAAGATCACAGACAAGAACGATCAGAAGGTGTTGGGGGATATTAGAATAAGAAAGCTGATAGGAGGCAGTCCCAAGGCTCAGTGTAGCTACTTAAAACAAAGCAGTGCTTTCTTATATCATGGGGGAAAGGAAAGAATTCTTGCAGGCAAGGATGAGATTCTATGCAGAACTGGTCATGCCACCCTGTTACTGTGGCACTTAAGAGATGGGTAATTTGACAAATAAGAGCAATTTTTTTTTTAAAGTAGAGAAACAAATGAGGAAAGTGAAGAAGGCTCAGGGTGATTTAGCTCAGTGATAGTTGAAGCTAAAGAGGATGGCTACCGTGAGCTGTCAGGTAATGTGAGCACAGAGTATTTATTTACATGGCTGTCAAAGGTTTCTTTCGACAGATTATTAAGGGAATAAATACTTGAATAAAGGGGTTTGAGGATTCATACAGAACCCGAGGGGCTGGTCCTCAGGTGCTTTCAGAGAAAGCTAATGATGAGCATCAAGTCAAGAGGCTCAGGCCTGAAGCCATGAACAGGGAACCATGGACTAAAGTCTGGAGAGCTATTACTGCCATGAGCCTCTGCTCCAACTTCCAACTTTTTTTTTTTTTTTTTTTTTGTTTTTGTTTTTGTTTTTTGGTTTTTTTCGAGACTGGGTTTCTCTGAGTAGCCCTGGCTGTCCTGGAACTCACTCTGTAGACCAGGCTGGCCTCGAACTCAGAAATCCACGTGCCTCTGCCTCCCAAGTGCTGGGATTAAAGGCGTGCGCCACCACTGCCCGGCTCAACTTCCAACTTCTAAATGCGCTGGAGTTTCAAGTCCCAACCAGGGTTGCTTGGCTACATGAAATACTGTCTCAGCATCATTTCTCTTCTTTTATTGTAAGATGGCATTAGAGAAGTTGTTTAAACACACAGCATGAAATATAGATTCCACAGCATATAGACTACAGGAAGGCACGGTGAGAATTTGATGTTTTAAAATATCGACTTGTACGTGATTTAAAGTGTACATGAGTCCCACGTGGCTTAAAAATCTTAGCATTTTGAAGAGGTAATGAAAATGAAGCCATGAACAGGTGCCACTTGATGCAATGTCCTTTTGGCAGAACCAGTCGAGGGAAAAACCTCTATGTTAAACTGATCGAGGGAACCCGTATAATGGTTCCCTTATTGCAGCTGTCCGATTTCCTGATGCAGATCCAGAAACCACTGGGAAATTTATTGCAAAAGTGCCCCCTGTTGTTTCCTTTATTGGTAGTTAGTTTTGTTTTGCCATTTTGAGAGAGTTTATGATGAGGAAATTTTCACGCAAAGAGCCAGTATTTAAGCTTCAAGAAGAAAGCTTTTATACCTTGGACTGTTGTTGGTTTTTAATAATTAGTTATATCCCCATTCCCGTCTCTCTTAAATCTTAGTGTTGAACAATAGAATATCCTCTGTGAGCTGCTGCATGCCAAAATATAGAGAGTTATTCCATGGGTATGGAATCTGAAAATAAAGAACACTGTGCTTATGTAATTATATTCTTGAGCTATAATGCAATAAGTAATTTTATTAATTTAGATATAAAAGGCATATTAAGGGCATTTTGAGGGTAACTTTGAATACTAAAACTCATTCAGTATTTGCTGAGGTTTGGGAATGTCAAACTTTTCAACCTTAGAAATGATGGAATGAAAATCAGAGCCTTGAAAATGGTGTTCCAGTTTCCGCAAAGCCTTTCCTGGCATCTGTTCCTCCATAATTTGTTTACAATTCCTCGTAGCATCTGAGTTATCTGCTCATTGTGCTCTTTTGTTTGTTTGTTTGTTTGTTTTTGAGACTTTGTTTGTTTTCTTTGTGTAGCCCTGGCTGTCCTAGAGCTCCATTTGTAATCCAGGCTAGCCTCAAACTTACAGAGATCCACCTGCATCTGTCTCAGAGTGTTGAGATTAAAGTTGTGCGTTACCACTGTCCTATCTTTATAAAGTGACTGAGTCTGAAGATTTTAGTCCTTTTGTATTTCTTTGTCTTGTTTGTTGCTGCTGCAATGGAACTCAGTCTCTTGCATACACCAGACAAGCACTGCACGTAGGCCTCTGCTCATGGTCCCTTTAATTTCTTCCATGAAGGCTGGACCTTCGTGGCTTCTTTAGTTTCTTGAGAAAGGAGTTTTTGCTTCCCTCTTTCTCTCTCTTCCCCAAATCTGGTTTTGGAGACAGGGTTGCCTGTAGCTCATACTATCCTTGATTTTGCATTGTTGCTGATGATGACCTTGAACTGGTGATCCTCCTGCCTCCACCTCCTGAATACTAGAGACACAGGGCGTGTGGCCACCACTTATGGTTTTAGGCGATTGTCAAGCTTTGTGCAAACAAGGTACCGACTGAGCCACATGCCCAGCTCTGCTGCTCCGTTCTCTATTGAGGAAGATGAGTGTTGAAATTCTGAGGTTAGAGTTAACCAAAGCTGCTGGTTTTCTAATTTGTTGACAAGTATGAGGTTAAATGACAAGGTTTTGTCATTTTTGTTTTCTCAGTCTGTGCGATGAGTTTCCCTTCCCTGAAGACAGAGAAGATCTGAGTTGATCAGAGCCCTTGTCACCTCCAAGGGCTGATGGCTGGCTTGGCAGAGAACAGACCGAGAATACAGGCTGGAATTTGGGCACTCTAGTGGGACAAGACAAAGCAATGAGCTCCCTCAGCTCTTCCTGAAGTATCTTTGAAAACGAGGGATTTAAGCTGGAGTATAGGCTTTGAGGTATTCACCTCCCACACCCCCCCACACACATTCCAGGGGCCTGGCTTGCCTGTGACAGTAATTTTCTGAAGTCATTGCTTAGTTTGTTTTGCAAACAAACACAATGCTGCTTTGTAACCCTCACTAGAATTCCCAATTCATAAGTAAGAAAGGAATCAGATATGCCAGCCTTAGGATTGACCGTCTGTGTGTACGGTATGGATGCACACGGCTGGCTCTGTGGTAGGCATTGTTTGAGAAGTGAGAAAGCAGTCGGATGAAATTTCAGCCTTCTCCAAGTCTTCGTCCCAGTTAGGGAAGTAGACAACAAGCGGACTCATGGTAAGAAAGGTTATAGATAAAATCGAAGTAGAGTGGAGGCTGGAAGTCTAATAAGCTATGGGGGATGGGCGATAATATCCTGTATGATGAGACCCCGAGAGAGAAGGATCAGAGGGCCCCAACTCTCCCTTAGGACATGAGGCTAGACCGTAAGCCTTGTTAAATACTGTATGAGTGTTAACATCATAGAGATTTTTTAGTGTATGAACCCTGTAGAGTTTAGGTTTCCTCCAAATACCCTAAGTTTTTAAATGCCAGGCCAAGCCCTTTGATTGACAACTGTCAGATCCTTCACTGACACCCAGCTGTTTAATCAGGAAGCTTTCTGGGAAGCAAGCCCTTTCTTTGGCAGTTGGGTTATCACAGTGATGGCCTGACTGTTTTGCACATGGTATATATAGTCCTTCCCAGAAGACTTGATTGGGAAGAACCAGGAAACCATGTTTTCTGCATCAGGAGGGCCTTGCTTCAGTCAGAACCCACCTCAGACCACTTAAACCAGCCTTAGGAAATGCTGCTTTGTCCCAAAGAAGCTTCTATAAATTCCAGTTGACCTTATCTGTCCTGTAGCAACTCCTATAATAGCTGGTCTCATTCAGAAGGCAGGTGGTACCTCCTGAGTAACTCCTGTGATTGGTCCATATGCAGCAGTGTTTGTGATTGATTAAAACTGAGGCTGTGATAGGTGAACTAGAGACTTCACGAATATGCCACATCCCTCTTCTGGTTGTATGCGCAGGTTGCTTTTCACTGTTTTGGGGTGAACTCACATGGAGTCTCTCCAGTATTCTACCTGCTCGTTTGTGCTCCAACACTAGACCCCAGTAAAGGCTTTTCCTAAGTGCTCTTTGTTTTTTTCTGCTTCAGACATAACCCAGACACAGTGCAGAAGCAACACCAGAAGAGACCCAGAGATCAGCCAGAGGCAGCAACTCGAGGCCCTGGGCCCTGGAAGAGAGCCATGGAGCGTCTCAGGGTTCAGAACCATGGGTCTGCAAGTGAGACTTCCTGGAAGGAAGCGGTGTCTGTAGAGACTGGTTGACTGACTAGAACTACAGTTCTTTGGAGAGGTTGGAATGTTGTAGGTCTAGAGGCTAATTACCTTATTTGGAGCTAGTTCCAGGCTTGGATGGCCATTTCTTGCTCACCTCCCTGTCAGAACTAACATCGTGTGACTAATAGACAAAACTCTTTTGGATTCTCTTAACTTTCCAAGCCGATAGTTTCCACCAACCCAACAGCTAAGAATGTTATCAGATAGCATCTTGGACCTATAGACAAGCTTCCCCCGGCTTGCTACATCTCCCTATGATGTAACCATCAATGTGTTTTAAACTTGCCTTGATTTATGACTTTTTTTGTTCTGTAAAACTCTAAACTTCATGATGAAACATGGGATTTGGGGGTAACCTGACTCTTTGTCTTGGGCTACGGTCACTCAAAATGGCTCCAGAATGAACTTTCTCATTCCCTTTAAGATGAGATATATCGTTGTTTGCATCAATGGGTTCTAACACCTGAAATTTGTGAGCTGCAGTCCTATTTGTAATAAGCCTCTCATCTGAACAGGGGGAGCTAGGTCTCTGGGTTTTAAAACATGACGCAATAAGTCTCTGATTCTCAGGGCCCAGAGTCATAAGCCTCTGCCTTTGAAACCCAAAGCATGCTCTGGGCAGAGCACCTAGAGAGCCTTAAACAGGTCTTTGGTTTTTAAAACGTGTAGCCCTTGGCCTCAATTCTCAGGGCTGAGAGCCATTAGTCATTGGGTTTAAAAGTCAAGCCCATAGCTTCTGTCAACCCTGAAAAAGCATTCCCTTGCCTACTTGTGATTTCCATCCAAATAGAGCAAGAGGCCCCTTAGCCAGCTCTTGTGAAGAGATGGCCTGGAAGAGGTCTATGAGTGTGCTACATGGATACCTGGGAAGGACCCTGGTGAGTGGGAATAGGAGTGTGTTTGTCATACCTGGGATAAGAAGGAAGCTCGTTACATTGAGTCATCATGACTGGTGGGGGGGTGCAGAAGAGAAAAGAATGACGAAGTTGTGGGGTGGATCAGGAAGGCTCTTGTAGATTCTTGTAAGAAATTCTACTTTGGCTGTGAGTAAGAAAGCAAGCCATTTGTGGCCTTTGATCAGAAGAGTGACATAATCTGGCTTTTGAAAGGACCAGTGTGATGACTAAGTTGGAGAATAGCTTTGGAGGCGCATGCGTGGAAGAAATGTATCCTCTTGGGAGTCAAGTACAAGAAGAAGGCCAGAGGTGGTCTTGTACCAGGGTGGTCATTGTAGGGATGTGAGAAACCGGGAAGTCTGCCTTTATCTGAAAAAGTTTCTGCTGTGTGAGAGAGGAGAAAGAGATGGCAGTCATCGTGGGGTTGGAGGCAGCCTCTCACAGAGATGGAGAAGTTCTCTGAGGGACAGACTTGTGTTGATGTTAGGACACAGAGCCTGACATGATGGCGGGGACCCTAAGAGGGCATTGGTTAATCTCAGGGAAACCAGGGACAAATGGCTACTGAGGTGTCTACTGAGGGCATCAAAGCAGATTCTGGCTGCTGGTCTTTCCCCACTCATAAGTACCCGTTACAAAGTCATCCTGGCTGGCATACCTGCCTTCTATTCTAAACCTCTCCAGTCCCTCTCCTTCCCTTCCCTTCCCTCTCCTTCCCTTCCCTTCCCTCCCCTTCCCTTCCCTTCCCTTCCCTTCCCTTCCCTTCCCTTCCCTTCCCTTCCCCCAGCTTCTCTATTCTATATAACCTCAGTAATTTTGGCTATGCATCCTCTTGGCCTCTGTATTCCCACACAACCTGTTTGCTCCTGATTCCTCTCTTAGCCTCCTCCTGTCTCCTGTCTCCTATCTCCTGTCTCCTCTCTTTTCTTCCTTTACCCCAAACCCCTTCATGGCCCTATTTAGTCTGCTTGGCCTGGTTTAGTCTGAACTCTGGCTGTGCTCTCCCTCATATGTACGATAAAACCTTTTCCTTCAACCACACACTTGGGAGCAGTCATGTCCTCTTTTTTCATTCATTGCTGACAAATCAGTTAGATAGAGCAGTGTGGGCTTCAGGGAAGATGCTGGGGCTGACAAGCTTAATTCTACAGTTTTAAGGACAAGGGACAGAGAGGAGCAGAACAGAGCACTTTGCCGTAGCAAAGTGTTGTAGAAGAAAGTCCTCTTGGCAAAGCAGCCACCATCTTGATTGTATCACTTGAACTGACTGATAAGAAAGAGCATCTAGAGAAGTGGTTCTCAACCTGGGGGTCTCAACCCACTTGTGTCAGCGTATCAGATGTTTACAGTATGATTCACAAGACTCCCATAATTACTGTTATAAAGTAGAAATGAAAATAACTTTATGGTGTGTGTGGGGTGTCTCTACAACACGAGGAACTGAATTAAAGTGTCGAAGTATTAGGAAGGTTGAAGACCACTGATCTAGAACTAGCCTGCTGATTGTTGATGCTCCTCCAGAGAAGGTAGTGGGGAGGCTCTGTCCCCCACCTGAGATTCTAGCTGTTTCCCCTTGCCATCCAAGCCATCTGCAAGCAGTTCTGCTCTAATTGCATGTGACCTCAGGGTCTAGGGAGCTGGAGAGTGTATAGATTGGACAAGATTAACTAAGAGGGTGGGAATTCTGTTTCTGTGGCTGTGAGAAGTCATTTTCCATGCTGTGTGAAGGATTTCTTGTCTGACTGATTTGGAGCCCTCTGTAAGTATTCCCCACACATATGATCTGAAGGTTGTAAGCTTAATAAACTCATTGGTTCTTCAGGGATAACTTAAATGGAATTATACTCTTGGCTGTTGCTTGGTCCTTGAAAGAAGACACTGTTGAAGTCTCTTTAGGGATGGAATTCTCATGACACAAGGAAACAGTAGATTGGTATAAATGTAAAAGTTTCTGTAGCTTAAAGTTTTGATCTGGGGTTGGGGAGCAAAGTGAACAGTAGGCAAAGAAAAATGTCAATGACTAAAGGCTGATGCAGGGAAGACAATCAGGCCCATATATGGGGAACAGGTGACCAGCAACACAGCCCATGAAGGCTCAGATCAAACACTTGTGATTTTTTTATCCAAAAGGTATACCTGCTTTTTTGAGGCAGGCATGGAATGGTTAGGTAAAGTATTTCACAGCTCTGAACCACAAAGTTTTTTGTGCTTTGCTCAGTCAGCTCCAGCTCTATCTATCGCTAGCTGCTCCACCTTCAGCTTTGAGTTTTTGAGACAAGGTCTTGTTACGGAGCTCTGCATGGCCTGGAACTCATGGCACATCTAAGCTGGCCTTGGGCTCTTAGCAATGCTTTTTGTCTCAGTCTCCAGAGTTCTGGGATTACAGGTGTGGACCACTACATATAACCTGTTGCAGAGTTGTTTTTTTCCTCTCTTCCCCTCTCCCCTCCTCTTCTGTTGTTTTTCAAGACCAAGTTTCTTGCTCTTTACAGGCTGGCCTGGAGCCCAGAAATTCTGCCTGCCTCTGCCTCTGCTTTTGCTGGGACTAAAGGGTTGCACCACCATGCCTGGTTTGTTGCAAACAACCTCAAAGTGGAAACTTCTAGTTTCTCTGGAAAGTTAGTTATGTCAAATGTTGGTTTGCTAGGGCACACAGGTGAAAGGATGTATTGCTAAAGCAAATAGATGAAAGACTACTTTTTTGAGCAGATACAGGTGAAAGGATGTTTGGATATAGCAAATAGGTAGAAGGACCTGTGATGAAGGAGTATAAATATGACCCCACAGACAGTGGGAGATGAGCACTGAGCATTGGTTTGGTTTGCTCTATCTCGCTATTCTTCACTAAAGATATGCATGTATTGGTTCACCTTACATAGCTAAGTAGTGTTGTTGAGCTCAACTTGTGGTAATGCTGCCATTGAGAGAAACTCACCCAAGAACTGCTCCTGAGGTTCCTGCAGCAGCTTGCCAATTCCTTGGCCTCACCTCAGGCCGGTTGGCAAGTCTGGCAGTTTCTTCAGGATTGAACTACAGCTGCCTGGTGTCTGCTTGCTCAAAGGACTGGACTGTAGTTACTAGTTTGCGCCTGGTGTCTACCTGCCTAGAGGGTTGGTCTGCAGCTGCTGAGTCATATTTGGTGTTTGCTATGGGATTGAACTGCTGCCCAAGAAGATTGATCTCGCCCCAAAGAACTATTGCTAAACAGGTCCACTTCCCCCATATCCTAAACATTTTTCTCTTCCACTACCTCTGCTGGGTGGTGGGCTAGAGGAGGTTGAACCCTTATTAAAAGTAGGTTGCAAAAAATGTATGCCTATACAACTTCTTGTTCTTTTTTTAAAAAAATATGTATTTGCTCTATGTGTGTCAGTGTTTTACCTGTGTATATGTCTGTTGAGGTTGTTGGAACCCCTGGAACTGGAATTTCAGACAGTTGTGAGCTGCCCTGTGGGTGCTAGCAATTGAACCAGAGTCTTCTAGAAGAGCCGCCAGTGCTCCAAACTGCTTCAGCCATCTCTCCAATCCCATATTGCAATTTCTTAAGAGAAAATTTCTACCATACACATGCTGCTTGAACAATCAGACCCCTCTATGTGCAGTCCTTGGTTGGTGGTTGAGACAAATTCAGATAAATTGAAATCATGTAACTTTTCTCATCATAATGCAATAAAAGTTTTAAAAAAAGAAAAAAAAAGAGAAAATTTCACACTGGCATTTTTTCTCCCTCCCTTTTTCTTCCTCCTTTATCCTTCCTCTCCCTTGAGCTCCCACTCTTATACTCTTCCTCTCTTTCCTTTGTACTGGGGATCAAACTTGGAGCCTTGTCTATAGTAGGCAAGCATTCTACCACTGAGCTACATCTCTTGGTTTCCTTTTATACCATGTAAGAAGCTAACACCAGAAAGCTTTGTACATGCTAGGCAGCTAGTAAATACTACTTCCAACCAACAACAGTATTTGTTAAGCCAACAAATGGAAACAACTACCCTAAAGCTCAGAAATCTCCTGTAGGGACTGGGCAGGACACTACCCATGAGACTTAGCTATGCTGGGCTTTCCTGGCAAGTGGCCTGATCGGCTTAGCAAACACTGTGGATGGCTATGAGGTATGAGGTGGTGTTTGGAATGTTATGGTGGGGATGATGGCTTAGATAAATATTATAGGCTATTTGGCTGCTTGCTTGAAAGTATTTGTTCCAAGAGTGAGGTTTTTTTTTTGCTCTATGTTAATGTAGAATTATTTGAAATAATAATAATAATAATAATAATAATAATAATAATAATAATAAATACATGCTTAAATTGAGTTTCTAAGTAGGCTCTTGGAAAAACAGGCAATTACTTGTTTAACGGAGCTATTGGCATGCACACATGGGTCCTCAAGTCTCCAGATCCTCATCGCTCTTGTGATGACCTGTTTGCAAGAATTCACAAAATCTAGGGGAATTCCTGGGAGGAAGGAAAGGCTCTAAGCCTTTGCAGACACATCCTTGCCTCAGGAGGAGGCCTGAGGGAAATCATAGCAAAATATAAAAGCTCATTCCAAAGGCTACACAGGGACCTTTTCTGAGTTTGCAGCTGTTGAAGGCAACATTCACTCCATTATCCTGTCCAGCTCGGTTCTGTGGGACACTGTCAACTTAAAACAAGAAAGAAAAGGGAGACAGTGTCTGAAAAAAATGGAAAATATGGTTTCCTCCTTCATTTTGTTTTTCTTCTGGCTTTGGTAGTGGTGGGTTTTGAAAATAGATCCGAGTTTGATTGTAAGCTTGGTTGAAAGGGGTTTTTCTCCTTCTCTTTTATTATCTTTCTCCCCTAAAAGGTTCATTTAACTTATGGTTCTTTATTATTTGTGAAATAATTTGAAACTGCAGACTGGAAAATTGGGTAAAAACAAAATAAAACTCCGGCCCTCCAGGTTGTGGTGAAATGTTAAGGAGACCGATCTTTTAGTGGTGGGTGTCGTGGCAACCCAGTATTGTGCTAAATGAATAGTGACAGCAGAATAGGAAACGGAGCTGTCTCCTTGGGGGAAGAAACAGGAAATCATCTTTGAGAAATCTTTTGTTCAAAATGACTGTGGACTAATTGCAAATTATCCTGGAATAGATGCTTTACAAGGGAAACCGGCTCATGCTAGGATGTTCTGGTGCAGGTTAAGTCAGCTCCTACTGCTGAACAGGGATGCGTGTGTCTGTGAGCTTCTGTCCTATGGAAGTGATGTGACCCTGTGATATTTATTTAGTTATTTTTGGTGTTTTCAAGACAGGTGTCTCATGTAGCCCTGGTTGTTCTGGAATTGCTTCGTAGACCAGGCTGGCCTCAAATGAGATCCACCTGCCTCTGCCTCCTGAGAGCTGGAATTAAAGGCCCAGGTACTTTGCATGATTTCCAAACTAGACATTTTTTTTTAAGATCTATTTATTTTATTCTATTCTATGTGCATGAATACTTTAGCTATCTGCATGTGTGTATGTGTACTACCTTCAGCCCTGGAGTTTGCTGAGGTCAGAAGAGAACATTGGACTCCTGGTACTGGAGTTACAGATGGTTGTGAACCATTGTGTGGGATCTGGGAGTCTCTGCAAGAGCAAAAATTGTTCTTATCCCCTAGACCATTGCTCCAGCCCATGACTTTTAAATTTTGTTCTGGCAGTTGAATCTGGTGTCCAAAACATAGCAAGAAAATTCTGGAGAAGTCCATAGTGTGGTAGCATCGTTGTCAGCAAGACCATCAGTTGAAAGGTTATCGATTTTGAATGTCTTTACCTTGAGGCTACAATTTAGGAATGTAGAGCTGAGGAACCAGGGCAGCCAAATGGAAACTCTCTGAGAGCCCATTCTAGTATTGACATTAGGGATTCCCAGTGAAGGTTAGTGCTTGGAGTCTGTTGTGGTGGTGGTCCATGTGTGTTCATGTATGTGCATTCCTCTTAGCCAGGATAGGCTAGGCAATGCCCCAGTGACAAGCTACCCAAGTCCTTAGCAACTTAAATAACAAAGCTTTACTGCTCTTTTGCTGTGTGTGCTTTTGAATGTGCCCACATCTCAGGCGTGGGTTCTGTTTGCATATGTCATCTGAGTCATAGGTAGATAGGGAGAAGTATCCATTACTGACACTTATGGTCACCGTGCCACAGTACCTGAGAAAGGTCTTAGATGTCTTGTACTCTCAGTGGTCTTGGTATGATGAACGTGACTTATTTTCTTTCAACTCACCGTTGTTAGCCACAACCAATCATATGGTTCTATACAACTGGTAAGGAAAAGCAATTCTATCCTTTATGGTATCTCTCCATTGGTTCCAGGAACTATACAACTGTCACAGGATAGTCAGACTGTGGCCCCACACTGCCTGTTCTTTAGATGCTTTCCCACATGGGCTCCTTTGGTAGGACTGAACCTGACAGGGAACTCATGTTAACAGCTTCTCTGCTGGGCCGATGAAGTAACTCAGCAGGTGCAGCTGTATGATGACGCAAGGTTCATCCAGGATGTGTGTGCTGAAATAGACAAGGATTCCTGGAAGTTGTCTTCTGACCTCTGTGTTCCCCCTACACTCGGCCACTATATTTTAAAATCAAAAGAATTTAACTATGATAGATAATACATTGTATGATAGATCATACATTTAGAATGGCCTCTTTTTCTTTCTTTCTTTCTTTCTTTCTTTCTTTCTTTCTTTCTTTCTTTCTTTCTTTCCTTCTTCTTCTTCTTCTTCTTCTTCTTCTTCTTCTTCTTCTTCTTCTTCTTCTTCTTCTTCTTCTTCTTCTTCTTCTTCTTTTGGTTTTGTTTTCTGAGATAGGTTTCTCTCACTCTGTAGAGTATGCTGGCCTCAAATTCACCTGAGACCTACCCACCTCTACCTCCTGAGTGCTGGGCTTAAAGGCCACCACAACCCAACTAGGATGACTTCTTTAGGGAGACCTTTTAGGGACTTCTTTAACATTTGAGTAGAAATTTTACCTGTGCTTAAATTATCAGAACTGATCCCCACTGCCCTATAGTACATTCAAAATTATCTTACTTTGGAGTCTTGGGGCTGGTTTTCCTTGGCGGGAGGTCTCTTTTCACATTTTGTCCTGGTTTCTAGGCACTTGGGAGTTTTGTTTTGAAAAGGGCCTGAGGAAGGAGACTCAGTCTGAAGACTTTGTCTTTGTCAGCCGGACAGACAGACTCATAAAGACAGACTGACACATAAAGCAGATGAACAGGAGAAAATAAAGGGAGCTATGGCTGGTTTCTTGAATTTTAACAATGTCCCCATTTTGTTCACTAGGTGGTCAGATAAGAGTGATTCTGGTATCTGTCTCTGGTCTCTCTATGGCAACACGGGCCAGGACAATTAGTCACAAATGAGTTATTACTTGTTCTTCCTTGTGGTCAGACCAAGGAGTCATTTTCTGGTGATATGGTCTTCTTTGCTAGGTCTTAGTTTTTGCTCAGATTTTTTTTTTTTAAATAAGAAAAAAATAAAAATTTAAATCATCCTTGTGTGCATGTGTGTGCACATGTGCATGTGTGAGTGTGTGCGTATGTATGTGTGTGTGTGTGTGTGTAGGTCATAGGACAACCTACCAGAGTTAGTTCTCTCCTCCTACCATGTGGGTTCCAGGAATGGAAGTGAGGTCATCAGGCTTGGTAGCAAGTACTTTTACCTAACTAAGCCATCTCTCTGGCCCACATAAGAATTTCTCTAAGTGCATTTTTGAATACTTGGTTTTTACCAGTTATTTTCCTTGGCATCTTTTTCCCCACTGTGAGTTCTGACTGGCTATGGAACACTACTGTTCTCTCTCTATTCCAGTCTGAACACTGATTTCACCTTCACCATGGCAGTGGCTTGCTCTTTGGGGTTTATTTTTTATGTTTAGAGGGACCAGGGATTTTACCCCTGTTAGTGATAATGGAGAGTAATGGTTAGCACTCTCTCTCTCTCTCTCTCTCTCTCTCTCTCTCTCTCTCTCTCTCACACACACACACACACACACACACACACACTTAGGGAAGAGCCATTTCCCATGGAGCTGGATACTTTCCTCCATGGCATTAGATGGAACTGTTACGGTCTTCTAGTCTCTGTTATTGGACATGGAGTTGTCTAAATTACATATGACTTCTGTTGTTTGTATTACAAAAAAAGCCTGTTTCTATCCCTGCTGATTTCTGCCTGCTGTCTAACGGTTACACCATATTGAAAGAACCGCCAGGATTTCCCTTTTGCAAACTCCTGAAGTCAGTCTTTTAACTGATAAGACAAAACTTGGGAAACTGACTTGTGCTAAAGAGTAATCTTTATGGTACTGTATGCTTAGTTATATTTTGATGATAGAAACAGTTATATTGAAGCCGTCATGGGTGACTGTTTTCTCATGTTATAAGTAGTCTGCTGTAATAAACACATGTGCTATAGGACATTGAGTCTCCACTCATAGAAGAAGTCACAGAAAATCATAGAAACCAGCAATTTAGAAGGACAGAGATTTTTCTTCAGGATTACAAAGCTATGAAACCTGTTCTCTATAGGAAATCTGATGTGGAAGTTAGATATAAGAATTGTCCTGTGGCAGCAATTCTCAACCTTCCTAATGCTGCAACCCTTTTAATAGAGTTCCTCATATTGTGGTGACCTCAACCATAACATTATTTCATTGCTACTTCATAACTGTGAGTTTGCTACTCTTATGAATTGTAATGAAGACATCTGATACGAAGGATATCTAATATATGGCCCTGAGAGGGGCCACGAACCACAGATCGAGAACCACTGTCCTGTGGTGATTAACAGGTGAGGGGTGGAATGATGTCTTACAGACCCTGTGTTCTCCATATGTATACTTTGATCCTCATGGTACACAATTGGAGAAGATATATGGATTCCCCAGTATCTTGCAGGAGCCGATTCTATACCTGAGCCATTTCCCCTCTTTCTCCCTTTCCAGAGTACTATGTACCAAGATATTATCTGGCTGGTGAAAGTAAAAAGGGTGGGCTGTAAAAACACGGAGAGGCCAGCCTGATGTGTAATGCCCACTGTGAGATTCCTACTCTCCCGGAGTGTTCATTAATTCTCTCTTCTGATTATGACCCACTGTGAAATTGACCAGGATTATGCTGGGACACATCTCTAGTACTTTCTGACTCAGAAAGGGCTTATCTCAGTTCTTAGGAGGAAAAGGAAGAAGGAAAAAGCATCAAGAAAATTACAAAGCAAGCAAGCAGTTACCCCTACTATATCGAAAACATGAAACCCAATGCTGTTAGTGAATTTTAAAAACTCCCAGAATAGAGACAATGATGGGTGTTTTGATACACCAAAATCAATCTTTTATATGCCATTAGTGAACTATGGAACACAAAGACGAACTGTAATTTTATTCATGCCTTGTATCTCCAGCAAATCTCTTGGGTTTTGAGTAGGTGTAGGGAAGGAAAATATTACAGCCTAGCCCCAGAAGATTAAAAAAAAAAAAAAAACTTAAATGTTTTCTTTGGGAATGGTTGGTTTAATTATGTAGTCTTCATGTAACAAAATGACAATTCTGGTGCATGCCTTTAATCCCAGCACTTGGGAGGCAGAGGCAGGCTGATTTCTGAGGCCAGCCTGGTCTACAGAGTGAGTTCCAGGACAGCCAGGGCTACACAGAGAAACCCTGTCTCGAAAAACAAACAAACAAAACTTCTCAAAGTCTCAGTAAAATCACTGTATAAGTCTGGAGTGGTGGGACGTGCCATTAGTCCTAGCACTCTTTTGGGAGGCTGAGGCAGGAGGATCTCTGTGAAGTCCATGCAAGCCTGCTTGCTCTACATAGTGCCAAGTGCATTGTGTTGTAGTGTTAGCTTTCTGGGATGTTCATGAAGCACACACATGCTGTTTTTCTGGGGAAGGAGTGTGTAGTGGTTAGCTTGCACTGCTAACTTGATGCAATGTAAAAGCACCTGGGAACAGAGTCTCAGTGAGGAGTTACCTAGCTCAGGTTGGTCTGTAGGTGTGTCTGTGTGGGGAGGGGGATGACTGGATTGATTATTAACACCCAGGAACACCCAAACCCTGTGGGGTGGCTCTATTTCATGGGCTGGACCCTGAACTATGAGTAGAGAAGGCCAGTTGGGAGGAAGGGAAGGAAGGAAGGAAGGAAGGAAGGAAGGAAGGAAGGAAGGAAGGAAGGAAGGAAGGAACTCTAATTGTTCTTCGTTCTTGACTATAGATATGACAGACTGCTTTAATTAACAGGCTGCAACCTGGAACTGTGAGCCAAGCTAAAGTTTTTTAAGTTTCTATTTCTTGGACCATTTTATGGCAACAACAGAGATGAAACTAGACCAACATGTAGCAGAAGATTACAAACCTTGGATATGTTAGGTTTCTCAGTTTTTGCTACTTTCTAAGGCAGGTAATGAGTCCCAGCTGAAAGCTGTTAGAATCTGTGTTCTTTGCCCAGGGAGTGGGATAGCAGCTAGAGCTTTTTGAAAAAATGTTGTGTTAGATGTTAACTTTTTATAGTTGAGAGATTTTCCAGAAATCCAACTTTTTTTTTTTCTAGACAAGGTTTCTCTGTGTAGCCTTGGCTGTCCTGAAACTCGCTCTGTAGACCACCAGGCTCGTCTCAAACTCAGAGATCTCTTTGTCTCTGCCTTCAAACTTCTAAGCCAGGGGTCGGGGTGGGGGCGGGGTTGGGTATCAATCTGGTCTTCGGCCATGGTCAAAAGGACAAGTTGTCTGTGCTATTGCTATATGTTCCTTCCATGTTGCCACTGGGACCTTGTTGCTTGGCAGTACCGGTAACCACTGCTTAAGCTCTGGTAGGCTCATTCTGCTTTCAAACGGTAAGTACTACACCTGGCCACATGGAATTTGAAAAGATGTCTTTTATAGTCGGGGGCTGCAAGGTCTTTTTGTGCATATTTTGGGTAAATTATACTTTTGAGTCCTTATTTTACCAAGGACTTTGAAGTTTAACTAGTAAATGGAAGGGATTAAAAATAGTTATGTCTCTACATTTCGTATTCTGGGGGAGAAGACTTATGATAAATAATACTTTGACCATGGACTGAAGCATATGAGGAGATTATGTACAATGTTGAAGGGGGTTGGGAGGTAGGAAGGAGAAAAGACATAAAATTAGGAGTTGTTGTTTATTTATTTACTTATTTTGAGGCAGTGTTTCTTGTATCCCAGGCTGACCTTGAACTTGATTTAAAGCAGAGGATGACCTGGAACATTTGATCCTCCTGCTTCCCCCAAAGTGCTGAAGTTACAGGCACGTGCCCCAGCGTCTGGTTTGTGTGGTTCTGGGAGAGAACCCAGGGTTTGCACATTCTGGTTGAGCACTCCACCAAAAGAGCTCCATCCTAAAGTTTCCAGGAAAGGCCACCCTGGATAGCTGCATTTGAATAAAACAGGAAGAAAGTGGGGACATATAAACAGAATCAAAGTCAAAGTATCAAGTCTCCAAAAACTGAGCAGATCTGGTGATCAGAGGACTAGGGATTTGTGAAGGCACCTGGACCCACGTGTGTCTAGCTTTCAGGCTTTTGCGCTCGGTAGTTGGGAGTAGTCTTCTTGGTAGGAGGTGTGATGAATTGGAGGAAGACACATTGGCTGTTGTGCTGAAAATGAACTGAAGGACAAGAATCAGAGAAAGAAAATCAGCTCAGGTGTTGAGCTGACTCAGGTGACCGATAGCAGCATATGACACTAGGCCGGGGGCATGTTTTGCGATACATTTTCAGAGTACAGATGAACGAGAATTTGACTGTGAAGTGTAGAAAGGAAAAGGGAATGAAAGGTCACCCCAAGGCTTTGACACAAATGCTAAAAGGGTGACCGCTTTCTACCAAGGTGAGGATGATGGGATTATAAGAGGAGGTAGGTTGAAAAGAAGCATCAATGCTTCCTTTTTGGGTATGTGAAACCGGAAGTACTTATTTAGACATCAAGTAGAAGGACACAAGGAGATGACAGTAAATCAGCTACTCCAATTAAGCTACAACTTCAAGTCTTTGCCTTACAGATGTAGTATTGAAATTCTAAATAATAATTAAGTGTAATTTCATTCTCAGGCAATTAAAGAAAGATGTTAAAAAAGAATAGGAAAAAAAAGACCTTTCAACACTCAGAAAACTTGAAAGGAGGCCAATGTTAATAACCTTCAATTTAACATTAGATTCTTTTATTATTAATGTGAATTTTAAAAATCATTATAAAACTAAATAGTCATTAGAGATCACCTTAGGCTGAGAGCTAGGAGAATAATTTTTTACTTCAATAGACTTTAAATAAATATTTAATGATGATAATAGAGACCCATAGACAGTCAGTCAGTTGGGAAATTTACATGGATCACAAAGAAGGCATGGACAATTTTTAAATCAAATTGGAACCTTTTGTAATAAAGGTTCTTTGAATTTTCCTATTTTTTTTTTAAGTCAAAGCATTTCCTAGAAATAATCTCACTAAGCTGTAGTGAGACTAGCCAGAACACATAATATTATTTCTAATTTATAGATCTGGCTGGGGAGGAAGAAAGGATTCATAGTTGAGTCTCTGTGTTCTTGGAGACTCAAGGGCTAAACAAAGTCTTAGAGTCTGCATGTTTTCCATTGCAGATGAGTTATTTTCCAGAATAACCAAGTGTTATCATTGTCTTCTTTACTATAATAAGCAAAAAGGATCCTGGTTTTGCTCCCCTTTATGTCTCATGTTTTAGCTCTGAATGGCCACATGCAAAAAAGATGTTCACATTGTAGAGAGAGCTATGTTCTACGTATATTCACTCTTTAGAACCTAGGCTAAAGCTGGCTCCTTTTAAGATGTGTGTGAAAGACAGATCTTCCCTCCGAGATTCAGATATGAGAGGTGAATTTATTCCTGTTGCTCAATTGTAGCATAAAGTTCCAGAAGCAAGCGCAGACACATGGGGTTTGTACATATGTAACTTTGAGAATGCCCTTTAGAAGTTATGCATGTTCAGTGCAAGAGATTCATGCACCAAAGCATTTATTTAACACTTGCTACCTAGAAAATGCCCATGAGGCAATGAGTAAGCCTGATGGCTCTTAGGAATGCATAGGAGTTTCATGTTGGAGAATAGTGTTGTAAATAATCCATTCCTTTCCTCAGAGCAACTGGAGGCAAGGACTGGTTAAGCTTATCCTAGATGCTCAGTTCATGGACCAGCCATTGCCGGAAGGACCAAACCTTACTGGATCAAAGTAAGGTGGTTGGAAAAGCTATAGGGCCACAAGTAATGAGAGAAGAGCCCCAAAGGAAAGACTATTAAGGGATGCAAAGAAAACCACACTAATCTTAAGTTGTCAGCATGTGAATGTGGGAAGCGTCCCCAAAAAATAGTGTCAGGTGGTCAGATGCCTTCCTAAAGGTGTTTAATGCTCATCTTGTAGCATTCAACTAGTCTTATGTAAGCAACTAGTTTATATGTGAGTAGTTTTTAAACTGTGACTGAGTACTAGAGAAGGAATGTGTATTTTCAGTTGTCTGTGCTCCTATTTGGATGAGACACAGGAGAGGCTGTGGTGGTTCAGGTGATGGGAGCTATCTCTATAAAGGTACAAAGATAAGTGGGATGGTTTGAATATTCTTGGCCCATGGGGAGTGGCGCCATTAGGAGGTGTGGCCATGTTAAATGAGTCTCTGCTTTGAGATCTCCTATGCTCAGGCTCCGCCCACGGAAGAGAGTTCCCTCCTGGCTACCTTCAGATCAAGATGCAGAACTCTCAGCTCCTTCTCCAACCCATGTCTGCCTGCACACTGTCATGCTTCCCACCATGAGGATGGTGGACTGAAGCTCCAAGTCGGTAAGCCAGCCCCAATTACGTGTTTGCCCTTTATAAGAGTTGCCTTGGTCATGATGTTGCTTCACTGCAATAAAACCCTACCAAAGACAGTAAGAATAAAAGAAAATTGCCTAGTCAGGAAATTTGAGGTTGACTAGAGAAGTTAAGGTGACCATATCACGAGAACTAGGAAGCTCTGTGTTGTAAATGAGAGACCATCTCCTACTGAATGTAAACCAGCTAATACTTAGCAAAGGCTCCTCGGTGCCAGTGATACTCTATGCTCTTCATGTGTATTAGTCTGTTGAACCCTTCTGCCATGTCTGTAAGGCAAGTAAGGGTGAGTTGTAGAAAAATTGAAAACTGCTCTAGCTTATGATTGATAAACATCAACTCAGAAACGATGCCAGACACCTAGGGTTGCATCCATTCCTTGTACATCAGTAATTATCAGCCTACATGTGTTGTGCTTGCTCACTGCCATTGTAGGAGGCTAAAGTATAGAGCTGGTAACTTTTGCAGTCATGCATGGTATAGTGTTGGAAGTGGGTTTCAAGCCAAAGCCCCCCCCCCATCACCACCATATGCCCATGAAGGAGGAAGGCCAAGTTCATTCTTTAGAATAAGAACACGAGAGAGTACAGTCTCAAAAATACTTAATAAATGACTAGATACCTTATTTCATATTTGAGAAAGGAAAAAAAGGCTGAGGCTGTACTCTAGATGAGAGAAATAGCAAATATTTAAAGTAAGAACACTGTATTCAGGGCACCAAAGGATAAAATAATATTAGAATTCAGTGTTCCTCAGTTTCCTAGTTTGAACAATGTAGGTAGCATTGCCGTTTGCTGGGACAACAAATGCAAAGAAGACAGGTAGCCTGCTCTGGGTAGGTCAAAGGTTAAGAGTTCCTTTCACCAATGTGGAGTCTGTTAATACTTGCCAAGGGGGCAGTTGGACCTAGAATCCAGGGATAGACCAGTGCTGGTGATGCAATGCAAGCCAGTGTTGAGTAATCAGGGAGCAGTGGAAGGTAAAGGCATGAGGCTAAACAGACTCATCCAGAAAGGAGAATGAAGCCTTAGGCAGGAGAGAGAAGAGCAGTGCAGGAGAGAGAGAGAGAGAGAGAGAGAGAGAGAGAGAGAGAGAGAGAGAGAGAGAGAGAGAGAGAGAGAGAGAGAGAGAGAGAGAGAGAGAGAGAGAGAGAGAGAGAGAGAGAGAAATAGCCAGAGGTGGAGATGAAATCGCGAGAAATGTTGGCAATAAAGTTGAATCTTGTAAGGGTGTCAGAACGTATGGTTTCCCGATCTTCCCTAAGAGGACTGGGCAGCTGGGCACCAAGAGTGCAAAAGTAAGTAGGCAGGTTTTAGGGATGATCCAGACTGTTGTATTTTTCTGAATAGAAGTGGCTGATTATAGGGGCAGAGAGAACAGGAAGTGAGTATAGGAGGGACTTGATTTGAAGTTGGTTAAGAATGGAAGGTGTCAGTGAGTCAAAGAATGGGGTGTGGTGGGTGTTGAGGACTCAATAGCTGACAGGTTAGGAAGTCCTGGTCAGAATGGGGTGATGGATTCAAGATGTAGGGTGGTAACAAGGTCCACGGGTGTGGACAGGTGTGAGCCACTAATGTGTCAGTCAGGGTTCTCTGAAAAAAAAAATAATAATTGATAGTACCATGGTGGTTGATATTATAAAGAACTGGCTCATGGTTTCATGTAGAAAATAACTGAGATCTGTGTGACTTGGTAAGATGGAGACCCAGGAAAGTCAATAGTGCCATTCTGGATTGAAGGCTGGCAGGCTTGAGATCTGGGAAGAGCTTGGATCTCAATTTAAACCCCAGAAACAGAGAAGAGCAGGTAAGCATCATTGAAGGCTCTCAGTGTGAAGCCTGAACTTCAGATCTGTGTGGTTCACAAGGGAGGCAACTGTCCTATGTAGTGGTATGGGTGGAAAAATAGCCTGTAGAGAAAAGTATGAGAATAATCTCATCTGTCCCTCCTGCCCCCCTCGACTACCAGTGTCTTCTCCCAGAGATGGGGGTCCAATATTTCAAATATTCTTTCCAGTCCTTGAGACACATTAGAGGTAGCCTTTTTGACACCAAATTAGCCTGAAAGTAGATGCCTTTCTCACTAGTTGTGCTGTACGCTGAGGCAATGAGAATCCCTTTTACTCATGATTCACGCATGACCCTGAACCCTCCAGCTCATCCTTTGTCACCGTCATCCCCATCCTCTGCTCTGGAACCAAGAATCCTCCGTGTCATCTCTTCTCTGAGTGCCCCTTAAAGGTGAACTGTGTCCAACCATCTTCCTTTTGCATGCACAGAGGACAGTTCGGTTCACACTATGGTGGAGCTGATAGTCTTATTATCAGTTCCATCTACAGCACCTGAGGGGAGATACGACACAGGTACCTGCAATCTCAGATCCTGAGATGCTCTGAGGAACCAGCTGTGATCCCCCTGCCACGGGAATCTCTACTGGACAAAGATAAAACAGTTCTGCCTGTGCTTCTAAATACCCAGTTCCAAGGGGGATCCAAGTCACCTCTAATCCTCTGCTTCTTTGTTCTAACCTGGTTGTCAGTGATTGGCTGATGTCTCCTTTCACCCATGGGCTTGGACCTGCTTCACTCATCTCCTGAGTCCGATTCTTATCTTTTCCCCAGACTCCCTCACAGGCACACTCAGCAAGAATATTTGGCAGCTGCCTGGGCATTCCTTACCCAGTCAATCCCATACCTAAAATTAACCAACACATATTCTACATAGATGGTGCCCTGCTTAGGAGAGCACATGCTCAGTAGAGCCTAGCTGTCATTTCTATTTTGCTAGACTTTCTCCAATTCTCTCAGGTTGTCTTTATAGGCACCTAGGTGGGTCTATCACTATGGAGTCACCAGCCATAGAGTATTTACCTAAGTGTGAATCATGGTTTTTTTTTTTTCCCTATAGGTGACTTTCGTATTGGAAAGTGGAAACAGGAAAGTCCTGCTTTTTGTAGCCTGCCTGAGTAATCTAGTTTCACTCGACTGGATGCATTTATGGGGAACGCAATAGAGGAAGGAATATTTGGGATGCAAATCAGAATTCCCAAACCATGTTTGTCAGCTTTCAACTGTGCAGGGAGTTAGTGATTGATTGCCTTCCTGACCCTGATGGCCTCTCTGGTTCTGAGTCATCTCAGATGATGCCATCAGAATATCGTGGGTCTGGGAAATGGACCTAGAATTTGTTTCTTGGATTTAGTAGTGTACAAGTTGGGATTCTATGAGTATTAATACCCCTACAAGGCCATTTCCTGACAGCAAATTATTTAGTCTGTGTGTACTTTAGAAGCTTCGATACTCAGATATTTCGCAAGCCAGACTGATCATGCTCAGAGAGTCTGAATCCACCACTGTGGTTCAGATTACTCACAAGCTTGGGCAATACTGCAGAAGGTATTGAACAACCAGCTGTGAATTAGAGTTTGGTCATCTCTGCCTTAGGTTATCTAGTCATTCATCAAATATTAGCCCGTACATCTACTGATTGCCAACCACAAGGCTCTGTACTGAAGACACACACACAAAAGGGTGGTAGTTTTTCTCTCCTCTGAAAGGGATACCGTTAGTGGCAGTGGTTCTGGGTAAAGACCAAAAGGAACATCCATCTATCCAGTAAACGTCTTTGGACCATTTCTATGAGCTAGGTACCAAGGTAGGTATAGGTGATTCAGCAGTGTACACAATAGAGGCTCACACTATCCTTTAAGGCCCATTACAATTCACAGAAGAGATGAACAATGAAACAAATTCAAAGTACCTTGTGATAAGTGAAAGATAAACCAACCATTTATAGAAGATGGTAGAAAAATACTAAAGGGGGAAACACAAATAGTGATCTGTGAGGTATGTGTGGCAATGGAGGTCAAATGCTCAGCTTAGAAGTAGTATCTTTCCCCTCCCCTGCCCTCCCTTCTGTTCCCCTCTATTCCCCTTCCCTGCCCTTCCTTCCCTTCCCCTGACTGGAAAGCTGTGTGAAGCTCTTTGAGCAGACCATGGTCCTATTCCTAAGAAGTTGTATAAGACTGTTGGAGCTTCAGGTGCTTCTCTGGCTATATAGGTTTGTAAGAAAGCAATTAGAGGTCAAAGAAGACATAGTACTAGGGAGAAAGTGGCCTAAGTAGAAGGAAATTGTGTGTTAGATGTTGGATTTTGATGCTAAGCATTCTTCATAATAAGCAGAAGGATGTGGTATTTACCTGCAACTCCGGCCCTAGAGAAGCTCAGATAGGAGGGTCACGAGTTCTAGGCCAACTTGGTTACATGGTGCTATCTTGTCTCAATACACACACACACACACACACACACACATACATGCACATGCATGCATACATGTGCACATATACACATGAACATACAACTGCATGTATATATGCATACATCCACACATCCCTATGTGCACAGCGTATTAGCATTGACAACACAAACAACCATAAAGATCTAAAAAAAAAGATAAGAGAAAAAAAGATAAGAGAAACTGCATATTAAACCTGAAGTGAGAATGGTTTTTCTTGTAAATGGCCTTGCTGAAAGGCTCCACATCTTAAAAGAGAAGAAAGCCATACTTGTGACTATTTATGTTTTATTTTACATATTTCTACTTATAGTAACTATAGGTAATATGTATATATGTAATTCATTATGTTGTGTGTTTTCTTAAACATTGTTTCAGTTTTCTTCTCAGATCCTAATGATAAAAAAATCCTTTTTTCCTGCTGTTGGGAGTATCTAAATAAATGGAACCAACCAACGGCATTGTCCTATTTCCTAAGCAAGTGCTGGAAAAAAGCCCTTGCATTGGAGGCGTATAAAACTCCAAATGCTGAGATTGCCCATAAAATCAGAGGTTCACAAAGATATTTGTGCATCAGAAACACCCAAACAGCCTTTTTATTGAGACAAGGTCTCATGTAGCTCAGGTTAACCTTGAACTTGCTACGTATCCAAGGATAATCTTAAACTCCCAACCCTTCTCTGACTCTCACCTGACAGGTGCTGACATTACAGGTGTGCAGTGGGTTTTATCAGTGGTTCTCAACCTTCCTAATGCTGTGACCCTTTAATACATGCTGTAGTGACCCCTAACCATAAAATTATTTTCATTGCTACTTTGTAACTGTAATTTTTGTGACTGTTATGAATCATAATGTAAATATCTATGTTTTCCAATGGTTTTAGGTGATCTCCGTGAAAGGGTCACTTGACCCTCAAAGGGGTCGAGACCCTTCGGTTTGTATGAAGCTGGGCTTCCAACAGAGGGCTTTTCATATATGCTACGGCAAGTGCTCTATACACTGATCTACATCCGCAGCCCCTAAAACTTTCAAAGCTAGAGACAGTCAGCCCATTCAGGGACACTCTGATTCTGTGACTAGGGGGAAATAAGTGGCCATAAGCTTTTGAAGGTGATTTGATACACCTGCTTTGTGGGGTTGTAGTTTCAGGACCTGTGTGCTGGGTTAACTGTGTGATTTCTCATTTGGGCAGGCTTCTCACATTTCACATAAACAACTTAACATTTTAATTTCTGTCCTTTGTCTCATCCTCTTTTCATTTCCTCTACTACATTTTTTTTTTTTTTTTTTACAGAATCCCCAAATTTGTAGTTGTTACGGCTTTCTTGTCCAAACCCTACTTTTAGATGAGAGGATAATTATATCATTTAGAGAAATCAATCACTTAGCCCAATATATTTTGCCAGAAAGGTCTTTAATGTTTTGACAATCCATAGACAAGCCTGCCTTGCCATGAGCCACCTGGCTTTGCACAGGGTGGAGGCCAGTGGTTGGCAGCCTGCTGAGCTCAGCACACTGAACAACTGGCTGCTCTGACCCCACCTTCTTACTTCCGTATGCTCTTTCAGGATGCCATACCCAGTCCTCATTCTATGATTCTTGACTCAGCTTCTGTGACCCAGTGACTTTCTCACTGTGTCCCTTTGGCATTTGTGTTCCATCTTTCCTGTCTGAGTAGGGTGCTCTGCTTGGATTTAGGCCACCAGTCTCCTTGTTCCCTGTTGGTAGCTTCCTCATGCAGCCCCAGACAAATGACTTTTGGGAGTCACGGTACCTGAGAAAGCATTTTCTGTTGTTTGCTCAGCTTGATAGTTGAAGCATTCCTTCTTTTATGTCTGGCTGAGAATTATTTGTCAGAAATCATTGTGAGGGCCAATATCTCCATAGAATCAATATTGTATGTATACTTAAACCACTCCTCAGTAAGGAACTAGCATAAAGCACCACACTCATATCCTGACACACAGGAAGTATCTGCAAGGGGCATTATTATTCACCATCTTTGTTGAATCTATTGTGAACAGGGGTAGATTATTTCGTTGGCTAGTCAGCCATTGTCTCATGTGACCCGGGGTAATGGCAATTGGGATAGGAGTACTGCCCCTTTCAGTCTCATGGGTAGGAACGTGCTTTATCTTACTTCCTTCACACCCGCCCAGCCTCCCTCTGACACACCGCAGCCAAATTGCCGACTCTATTTGCTTTCCATGACAGCCATCTCTATGTTTTTCTGTTTGTCGTGGCTGAGTATTTCTTCCTCTCATTAAATTATGTGTTTTGGCAGGATCTAGTTTGCCTCTTTATTTTCTATAAGAATTTCTCACTGGGCCGCAACTTGCCTATGATGGAGCACTACGGTGGTGCAGACTCTTGTGGGCATGTGCATTGCTCACAGCATGGTTTTCGGAGCATGATTTTCCTTCAGGCTTCTGTCACTGGGGTTGTGTTCTCCTCCCTGAGATGCACCATGGAGAGTAATGTGATGCACCGTACAGAGTAAGTGTGATGAGTAAGTTTCCTTTGAAATATTTCCAGTGTGATGTAAAAATGTCCTTTGTTGTCAAGAGGACTTGTGTTACGTATGCAGAGGGACTACTATAATTTTGACAAGAGTCAAAGTAAAGGACTAAAGGTTGAGGTTGATTGATAAAATTTGCTGAAACTAGGTTCATTAGAGTAAGTTCCTTTTCTTCTTCTCTCTCCCCACCACTCCTGTGTGAGAAAAGGTATGTGTATGTATTATTCTGCACACACACACACACACACACACACACACACACACATATTCTACACACATATACCCTAGATACACATGCACACACATGCATGTGTACACATACTCTTTCAATGTATGAGTAAAGATTTTGCTAAGGCCAAACTTTTCCTTGTCACAAATTCTTGATTGGAGCCTTCATTGGTCCATTAAATACTCCTTTTTGTGCCTCAATTACAGCATCCTGTTGCATTTTCTTTAAAGGAGACCAGGATCTTAAAGATGACCCAGGAAGTAAATTGAATGTAGTATCTGCCCAGAACAGAGTTTTAATACTTTTCTTCTAATCTTTGTAAGTTGTCTTAATCCCCACCCACCCACACATAAGGTAAGTAGTTTTATGTATGTATGTATGTATGTTTTGTCTATTTATTTATTTTAACAAGATATTACCATGTAACTGTGGATAACCTGGAACTTGCTATATAGACCAGACTGGCCTGAGATTCACTGCAATCTACCTCCCTCTGTCTTTCTAGTGCTGGGATTAAAGGCATATGCCCCTTTACCCCGCTCTGATAATATTTTTAAAGCAACTCATGAGTGTTTCAACCTATTCAATTGAGATTTTACAGCCTTTAAAAAACATATATATATATATATATATATATATATATATATATATCATGCTGGCTTGCATAATATTGGCCATAGTCGAATCATTATTCCCACTTAATAATAGCTGCAGTGGGCATAAGCAGGGCCAGAGACAAGTGATTTCTTTATATTGTGCATTCTAGCAGTGGATAGTAATGAAGAGGCTGTGGGAAGAAATCAACCTTGTTCTTGGTCAGTAGGCTCTAAAGAACATCAGAGTGTGAACTATAACCACAATAGACAACTCCTGTCTATTATATATCTTAATTATGGAGAATGTCCTTTTTAGCTCTCTAGGTAATGCTGCAAAAGAAATGGTACTATTAGGAAAGATTACTTGTCCCCTTTAGTTGGGTTAAGTGGTAAAAAGCTGGTTAAGGAGTTACTGTTGAATTTGTGCAAAATTTTGCTTTGGTCAACTGAACAATGGCTATGATTTGCCAACTGGTTAGTTTCAAAGTTGAAGTTGTTTGGAAGTCAAAATTTATTGGTGAGGATGGGGACAAGACAAGAGTGATTGAGCAAGCAGATAGCTGCCCAGTAGGTAGGGCGTTTCCTAGGGAATAAATACTTGCACATCGAGGTTTCTGGGTAAGTCTTGAAAGAGTCCCTCCATTCCTTCTACTCCAGCTGGAATGAGACACAACTGTGCTCTCAGATGGAGACCTAAGGTTAACTTTCACCAACAAAGCAGTCTCATAAGGTCACCATCTTTCTGTGGGGTGTATGTTTTAAGGATCGGTATACTAGTTAACTAAAATGCATGTCACAATCTGAGCCTCCTGTTAGCCACTGGCAATGTCTCCATGGCAACGTTTCCAGGTCTGGGTCACCTCAAAGACTATTCCTGTTTCTTTGTAGTCACTTTTCGAAGCCCTTCTTTCCTTTGTACTGGCTCTGTGTTCACACTGCCTCTTCCTTACCAGATTCAGAATCTACAAGAGGATTCTGATTATGTGCCCTGCCTCGCCCATAGCTCGCCATACTGCTCTGCCCACTCATGACGGTTCATGAGGCTCCCAGATCTACCCATTCTTTCTCTCCACTTTTCATACTTCTTCCCCTGCATTCTTACTGTGTTGGTTCCCGTGTCTGGAGAGCTACCTGAAACCCACGTCCCCTGGGTCAGTCTTGACTAGAGTTGGCACCCCAAGCTGACATCTGGGAGACCTGATCCTTAGCAATAGAATCTGTGTGGCCCGTGACTAACTGACGTGCTTGCAGCAAGGTAAAGAGTTCGTTACTTGGTAAGGGTTTTTCAAATCTTTGACTTAGTTTCAGCTCAGTTACTTAGCATTAGGCATGGTCGCAGGGACAGGGCTAGGTACATGGATGACTGCTATAACCTGACGCTATAAAACCTGAGCCAATAGCATTCATATGTGTACATACAAGCATGCACTTGTGAAAAATCATGATGATACTCGGGCTAAAAGAACATAAAAGTGTTTAAAAACTCATTCAGATATTAAGGAATTGGGCAGAATTCCTCAACCTGTGGTTGCAATCCCTTTTGGGGGGGTCACATATCAGATATTTACATTATGATTCATAGTAGTAAGCAAAATTACAGATATGAAGTAGTAACAAAGTGATTTTATGATCGCAGGTCACTACAACACCAGGAACTGTATTAAAGGCTGACAGCATAAGGAAGGTTGAGAGCGGCTGGTTTAGGGGCTTATAGCTGGATCCCAAATTTGAGCCTGATTCCTTTCACTTGACTCCCTGGTAGCCTGTGATGTTTGCACATCATTCTTCTATGAAAGGTTGTTCAGAGAGGGTTTCTATTTACAGACTTTAAGTAAAGGGATTAGTTCTATGGTTTGCAAACTTCTTAAAACATCACAAAACCTGTTATTTAAATGAAATCTTGTGAAGTTGCCAGAAATGCAAAATAGCCAAGTTCAAAGCTGGATAAGGCAGGTGGAGGGTGTTTGCAATCCTCCCCATTACTCCCAGCCTCTCATCCTACGGCCCCTCCAGGCCCGTGGAGAAGCACAGTTCAGTGACACGGATTAGTGTAATTACACATATCCATCTAATTCACATGTCTCACAAGGGGTGTGTTCTGAGAGACCATTGTCCTTCCCAGAGAGCCAGCATCAGGCTCCTCTTCCTGGAGCAATGAGACTCCTCTTCTGGTGAACCCATCTGTGTATCCATCTACCCATCTACCCATGTCTATCCACCCATCCACTCATCCATCTATCCATTCATCCATTCATCCATCCATCCATCCATCCATCCATCCATCCATCCATCCATCCATTCACTTGTCCATCTATATTCTTTTAAATCCATTTGATGAACATTTGATATACTTATGTTTATGAGCATGTTAGCTTATCTCATTACTGTGATGAAACATCTAACACAAAAACTCAAGGGAGACTTTTATTTTAGCATGATGGTTCAGAAATTTCGGTCCTTGGCTCTGCTGATGAAGGAAGGGCCAGTGTCAGTCAGAGCATCACAACAACAGAATCAGGTGGTAGAAAGTGTCAGGGCAAATTATAGCCTTAATACCTTCCAATGATGCCATTATACTATGAGCCCATCAAGGGATAAATACTTTGATTAGGTCAGAGTCTTCAGAACCAGTCACCCTCAAGAGTTCATCGGCTAACATGCTCCCAGTATGTGAACCTGTTGGGAGGATTTCATATTTAAACAACAATGATTTTTAGAATATTTTAAATTAATTGATAATTTAACATATCTTTACAATGTATCTTGATTATATCCCACCACATTCCTTTTCTACTTTCCTGTAGCTTCCTAGTATTTCTCCCCTTCCTTCATCTTCTCTTCCTCCTCTCCCTTTACAATCCACTGAATCCAACTAGTGCGACATGGTGGAGAGCCATCCATCAGAACGTGGACAATTATCACATCCCCATCACCAAAATGATTCTTCCTCCTTTAGCAGCCATCACTCGCCAATAACTCCTCAGTTTCTCCCATCCATGCTGAACCGTTATCTAGCTGTATTATCTGGAAGTGTGACTGAGACAAAAAACAAACAAGCCCATGGTCTTCTGGTTTGCTATTCTAGGCTCTAGAGACTGGAAGCATCCCTTCATCTCTCAAGCTTCTTTCATTGGCCAGATGAGATGATCCTATCTGCCCAACAGAATCATCATGAAAATCCTTTACATGTGATAATTCTATGTCCAAGAAAGTATGGAACTGAGAGATGTATTATAATCTTGAAAATGGATTATATCTATGGTAGAGAGTTTATAGATGAGTTAGTGATTAGTGAAAAACAAGGAGAATGGATAGAATATTAATTCTAGGAAGAAGTGTATAAGAAGTCTAGGAGACCAAATGATGCAGTTTTAAGTATGTAATCAGGATATTACATTGAACATTGATTATATTACTGTGAGATCCAAGATTAGGTGGTGCCATTGGTTAGAGGGCAGTGAGGGATAGCACTGGACAGGAATGTGTGTAATAGCTTATAGCTCTCACTGACCAGGCAGGAAGTCAGTGAGAGACTAGGATTCCACATCTCCTCTGAGAGCTTGTTCCCAAAGACCCAAGGACCCACCATTAGGTACCACTCCTTCCAATAGCTCCATTCAAAGTACCAGATCCTGAATGACAGTGAGCCTGTCCAGGACCTCCTTTAACTAGCCATATCTAAACCAAGCCATTAACTTAACCTAAAGTTTTATATTGGGATGACTAATGAAGAAATAGGAGTTATATGTTTGCTTATGTGTTCATTGAACTGTAAGAAAGTAAAATTCTCATTGTCAGAATTACAGAGTCATAATATCTAAGTTAAAAATCAAGAATTAGTAGACTAAACATACTTTTGTGAAATATTGGGGTGAGATGGCCATAAGAATCAAAAGTAATTGCCTTCAGGAAATAGGAAGTAAGACAGTAATTTTGATAATTATGTTGAACATTAACCGAAATGTCTCGTAAGTCATTTTAGCCAATTCAGTCATTAAAATTAAAGTTTTAAAATTTTAAACAGGAAGATGTCCAGCCAGTAGATAAGTGTTTTCATTGAGAATGACTATAAATCCCACAATTCTTGCATCAGTCATGTATTAAAGATGTTAATACACCCTTCTCAGAAGGAACTCTGATAACAACAGAATGATCTAGAAAGAGACTTTGCCATATATATCCCATTTCTTTCTTACAGGTTATGCTGAAAGTGTCACTATGCTAAAAAGTACCTCATTAGCACTGTGGAGCTTATGAATATAATCACACCACAACATGTTGGAAAAGCACTTGTTCTGTGGCTTTGATCCCATCAGTTACTTCCTCTGAATCATAGCCTCACCTCTCCTATACCTCCAGTATAACGTTCTCAGTAATGGGGATGAATACTCCCTCAATTTTTCTAAATATTCCCTCAATTTTTCTAAATTCTAGGGTTTTTGTTTTGTTTTGTTTTGATTGTGTGTGTGTGTGTGTCTTTGTGTGTGTGTGTGTGTGTGTATGTGTGTGTCTTTGTGTGTGTGTGTGTGTATCTTTGTGTGTGTGTGTGTGTCTTTGTGTG
>NW_022196910.1:38765493-38768663 GCF_008632895.1 Mastomys coucha
GTGTGTATGTGTGTGTCTTTGTGTGTGTGTGTGTATGTGTGTGTGTGTGTGTGTGTCTTTGTGTGTGTGTGTGAGATTGTACATGTGATAGGGCTTGGGATGTTTGGTCTACGCAAACTGGGGATGCTATGGTATTGTAGGCAGCAGATACTGTGAGTGATGGTAGATGGGTTGTGTGGTTTCCTGGTTCTCTGAAAGCAGGACCAAACTGGAGAACAAGTAATATTTACAAAGACCTGGGGCTGAGTCCTGACTTTTTCTTTCTGCCAACATTTTAATGTTGTCAAGGTAACAGGACTCATATAGAAATTACAGTAGACAATTGCCTCTTTATTTTTACAGAAGTGGCTGTCTCTTCTTTCATCCTACACTGGAGCCAGTGGTTGAGTTGCTATGCCTATACAGGAAAGAGGCTGTGGAAGTTGGAAGAGGTGCATACATATGCTACTATTGTCCTTTTACCTGCAGACCATATGCCACGCAATGCAAGAGCAGCTGCAGCAATTTATGGGTAGTGTGCGTGCACTTTGCTCTGAGCTTAATTTTTGAATGTAAAAATGTTTATTATGTTCATTAATCATATCATCCTTAATCTCTGCATCCCACTCATCCTCTTGAGCTTGAGGCTGACCCAGGGACAGCTGCAGCGAGAGCTGAAGTTTTAGTCTTCTGGGAAATTTTTGTTTGCAAACCTGCCACAGCATTAATTGAGCCAGTCATATGGAAATCTTCTATCTGCTAGGGGAATCTACATACCTGAACCCTTTGTTTGTCTCATCAGTAATTGGATCTGTCCAGATGCTCTCAGGTCAATTCTAGCCCTTTTAATTTCATCACTATGCAAAAAATGAAGTAACAATAGGAGAATCCGGGTGTTTGGTAACATGACCAGCTCTCACCCCTGCCCCGGTACTTCAAATCCATTAAGTTGTCCCAATCTGTCTGGCAGATGCCTTAAATTGACTACCTCTTGAAAACTGGATACTTTTAATCCTTCTAAAAGGTTCACAAGACACCTCCAAGGAAGTCTTCAGTTAGGTTAAAATGATCTTTATGCTCCAGAATTTCTTCTCTTGTGAATTGCTACTATTGGTTCTCTGCTTTTCTGCTGTGATTGGCATTCTTAAAATTCATTGTGGTCAGTCAATACTAGTGCCAGAGGCACTGAACTAACTAGGGCAGGCTCCAGTAATAAATTCCTTTGGAATGCTTTGGATTTCAAGCAGTAATCACCGTCAAATCTTGGACCTTTCTCTATGTAGAGAAAAACACTTAGAAATCCTTTGCTTGACTCTTGCCACCAGATCCATATTGTTCTCGTCTGTCTTTCCTTGGGGTTTAGATCATGACTAGGTTCCCAAACAGGATGCTTGTCTTTCTGAATGGGCTTTTGCTTTAGGGATCTTAATCAGATGCTAGGGGGCAGCCAGTCTTTCTTTGATGGGCACTGTCTCGTTTTGACGTGTAGATACTGACCTTGGCATCTGCCATCTTGACTCCATCACTCTTGTTACACCCTCTTCCCTGTCACTCATGGCCTTTGCTCCTTTTCTGTCTTGCTCCCATCGCTCAGATCTGCTGCTTTTTCATCCACAGGTACAGCTTCTACTCATCCTTGTCTTCTACTTGAAAATGGTTCTTATGGATGTTATTATCATTCCTCTTGTTCTTAGTGCTCTTGTAGACAGCCTCGGGCATTACTTCAACATCAGTGTTCTTTTTGTCTCTCTAGATGCCTATACAGAGTGTTGGATACTTGTGCTCACATTCTGGAAACATCTGCTCTGGTCCCTGGCACTTTCTTTTACTCTGTAACCATCAGTTAGGTTCTTAATTATTGACCTAGTTGGTTTTTTTTTCCTAATAATATGATGACAATATTTATTCTTTATTGCTCATAGGCAATAAAGAATAAATATGCTAATATACATGAGAATGGGAGGTAGATGAGAGAGAGCAGGCGCTACAATTGACGCTCAGCAGCTGGAGACTCCTGCACCTGTTAAGTTTTATTGACCACTGACCACTGTTGTTTCTTTCTTTCTTTTTTTTTAAAGATTTATTTATTTTATATGAGTACACTGTAGGTATCCTCAGACACACCAGAAGAAGGTGTCAGGTGGTTGCTGGGATCTGAACTCAGGACCTCTGGAAGAGCAGTCAGTGCTCTTACCTGCTGAGCCATCTCTCCAGCCCCGACCACTGTTGTTTCTAATGCTCCATCTACCTTGTAACTTCTAGGAAAGAAATGTTAAGTGCATGTTGCTACACTGAGGGCTCAGGGTTCCATGCCCCAGTCTACCTTCCCTAGGCCTTTGTTGACTCCATAGGCCTTGATGAATGCCTCTGTCATCTGCTCTCTCTGCCCCAAGACAGAAGTCAGAGACACATAGTAAACACAAAGCAGTTTAAAAAATATATTTTAAAACTTAATTTAATTTTTATTTTATGTGTATAAGTATTTGCCTGCATGTATGTGAGTGTACCACTTGCATACCTAGTGCCTAGTGAGGCCAGAAGAGAAGATGCTGTTAGATTCTGTTGTGTTTTATAAAAAGATAGAGACCAGAGATATGTTTGGTGGAGGCTCAGTATGGTGTGGGCTCATGCTGAGGCACCCCTTCCCCCTGAGGGACTAGCCACATGATGGTATAACATAGAATAGAGTTTATTTAGGGCATGAGGAGGGGAGTTGAAAGAAAGGAAGAGAGAGAGAGAGAGAGAGAGAGAGAGAGAGAGAAAGAGAGAGAGAGAGAGAGAGAGAGAGAGAGAGAGAGAGAGAGAGAGAGAATAGAGGCCAGCCATGAAGACATGGAGAAAGAGGGGGAGGGGAGTGGGGAGAAAGGGGGAGCAGGAGCAAGAGAAGAGAAGGGAGCAAGAGGAACAAGAGAGCAAGAGAGTGAGGAGGGGCTGAGCAGCACCTTTAATAATGAGTCAGGTACACTTGGTTGTTGCCAGGTAACTGTGGGGCGGAGCCTAGACAAAAATGCCAACAGATTCCTTAGAACTGGAGTTGACTGGTGCTTGTGAGCTATCATGTGGGTGCTGGAAACCAATCCCTGGTCCTCTGGAAGAGCAACAAGTATTTTTAACCTCCAAGTCATCTCCTCAAGCCTTGAAGCAGTTTTAAAGAATATAATGGTAAAAGGGATGCTGCTAGAAAAAAAAAA
>NW_022196910.1:38768673-38872344 GCF_008632895.1 Mastomys coucha
AAAAAAAAAAAAAGGTAAAAATGGCCACTGATATACTGACCTGGCACCAAGACAGTGGTTTTAAAAGTCCTTTGATAAGGAGAAATTTCTGTCTTCTTTTCCTATAGGACTTTGCATCCTGCCCAAACTCCCAGTATTGGCCAAGAGCAGAAAGCCTCATGAACAGTTTGGGGCCCACACACCTTTTCTGATCCTCAGTTTCATGGAACTTGCTAACTCTTGAGTCCTGAGAGTATGAGTCCTGCTGGCAGCTAGGAAGTGGGGGAAACATCTGCTTGTCTGTAACATCTATGATGAACCCTAAGTTCACCTCGTATTGCAAACGGACTACAACAACCTATTTCTTACATACCTGGGTATGGGAAATTAGGACTATGACTCACTGAATCAGCTGTGACCTTGGCATGATTCATGTATTTATTGAAACAGGGTCTTCTGTAGTCCAAGCTGGGCTTGCAATCCAAGCAGAGGTTGACCCTGTACTTATGATCCTCCTCCTTCTACTTCCCAAGGGCTAGAATTCCAGGCGTGTGGTACTATGATACTATGCTCATTTATGCAGCTTATGTGCTACTGGGGATTGAACCCACAGCTAGATAAGCACTCCTCCAATAGAACTACAATCCCAGGTTTTTGTTGGTTTGTTTTTTATTTTCTTGAGACATGGTCTCACTTTGTAAATCAGTGTGACCTTGAATTTGGTCTAAGCCCCTGCCTCATTTCCTGAGTGCTGACATTAGAATCTAAGCTATCACCTCCAGCTATCTTTAAAATGCATAGTAACCCTGGGATAAAATATAAGCTTTTATCCAGACAGTGAACTGACATCTACATTGTGTCTCTGGGTCTGTCTCTTTTGGGAGATCCAGTCACTCCTCCCTCTTGTCCTGAGGCATCCACTCTTGAGACATTCATTCCTATACCTCTGAGAATTTCAAAGCATCACTGTGGAATTTATTTATTTATTATTTATTTATTTGGCAGAATTATAGTACTTGTAGAAATACCAGATGTTCCATTGTCAAACCCTGTAAGTGATATTTTGTTTTTGTTTTGGTTTTTTGGTTTTTTTTTCGAGACAGGGTTTCTCTGTGTTGCCTTGGCTGACCTGGAACTCACTCTGTAGACCAGGCTGGCCTCGAACTCAGAAATCTGCCTGCCTCTGCCTCCCAAGTGCTGGGATTAAAGGTATGTGCCACTACCGCCCAGCTGTAAGTGATATTTTTACCCCTCATTGATTTGAAATTGTACCCTCTCTCTATATGTCACACCATCAGCCACTTTGAAATATATGATTAGTTAAAGTGTTTAATGATCCTGACAAGCAGGCAAATGGATGCAAATCCAGTAGAGGATCTATAGAGTGGTCTGGGTACAGCCATCTGTGCATGGACCCTGATTGGAGATACTGTGACAAGGAGACGGGTCCAGGTTCATCAAGGAGGCAGCAGTCCAGATGGGGGGATCCTGGTACCAAGGATGCGGTGCTTGAACTATGGCTTGCTATCTGAAGCTTCTGGGCTTTGTTATTAAGCACAATAGGAGAACAGGGGAAATGAGGAAAAGAGTGATCTTCATGGTTACTCTGCAAATTCACTCTCATTTCTTCTGGTTGTTTTAGTTTCTTCTCTTTCTGCTCTGTATTTCTCATATAGGTCCCAGGAAGAGCAAGGTACCATGGAAGGAAAAGGTAGGGTAGGCCTCCTGCCTCTGTTTTGCCAGAGCCCTAACACTAGGGTAATGACATGGGTGATAATCAGGGCCCACTTTCTTCTCTGGCACCTGAAAATTAAAAGCAGAACAAAATGGTTCTTGTTTTGTTTGAGACAGGGTCTCTATGTTTCCATGGATAGCCTAGAATTCACTCCATCGACAAGGCTGCCCTCTAACTCACAGGGATCCACCTGCATCCGTCTGTCTCCCCACTGCAAGGATTAAAGATGTGCACCATCGTGGCTAGCAAGGAAATATCTTTATCCAAAGTTTTCCTTTAATGAAAAATATTATATATATTTATTTGTAATTTGAGCATGAGACTTAAGGCTAAAATAATTTTTGAAAGATTTCCTTTCTCTGTCACAGAAGGGGAGGGAAAGGGGAGAGACAGATGATATATTGACAGTTGTGTCAGGAAGTTTGTCTAGTTTGGCAGTCCCCTTGATCTATTAATTTTGGTCATGGTTAGCTACTCTGTGGAAATCAACTTCAATTCACAGATCTTCTGTGACTTTTGTAAGCTTTCCATCATCTTGTGGCATTGGGTCAATACAGTTGGCAGCAATGGCTATAGAAGTCTGTGTGATTGCGTGTGTGTGTGTGTGTGTGTGTGTGTGTGTGTGTGTGTGTGTACGCGCGCGCGTGCGCGTGCGTGCGTGTGATCATGGATGGAGCTTGGGAGGTAGGTATACCGTTCTGGGCTAAATCACACCTGAAGCTTTGAAGCTTTACTGACAATGCCCATTTGTTCACACAGTGTGCTGCTTTTGTGCAGCTAGGGTAAGTTGGGTAGTTGCAGTTGAAAGTGTCTGTCCTACAGGGCCAAGCCCATTCACTCTCTGGGCTTTTACAGAACACTTTTCCAGCCTTTGGTTCGAGATAAAGTACTGCTTTTATGGATGGCATCATATGAGCTTTGGGATGAGTCTGGAAGATGGGAGCAAATTAGGTCAAGAGTTAAGTGGAGTCCTGAAGCTCTTCTCAGTACTGCGTAGCAACCAAAAGCCTAGGTTGCTTTGGCAGCTGATTGCTTTCGCACGAGATAAAATTGTAGTCACTCAGTTATTTATGGTGGTTTACAGCAAGGCTTATAGTCACATTGTCTACATGGTGTTTACATTTTAAAAATTACACTTGTTAGTTGTGTGTGTGTGTGTGTGTGTGTGTTGTGTGTTTTATGTGTGTGTGAACACAGTGCCATAGTATGTATGTGGAGTTCAGAGGAGAGTTTTCAGGGGTTCACTCCTTCTGCCTCATGGGATCCTGGGGTTGAACCTAGGTTATCAGCCTTGGTGGCAAGCCCCTTTGCCTACTGAGCCAACTCAACAGCACAGCTCATGGTGCTTGATGAAGAGTGGATTTGTTGCATCAGTGGAAATGAACCATTGCCCCTGCTGCGTTGCAGTGCCAAGCAAAGGATTCTAAAACTCAGGCTCCTTTCCTTCCAGAATGAGATGGAACTATTTCAGGATGGGTGAGAATATTCATGACTCTCAAAAAAGATGGATATTAGGAGATGAGATTATTTACAATTATGAAAATAAATATTGTAAAATTTTAAAAGTTAAAAAAATTAGCTCCATATCCATACTTCCTCCATTCTTAAGGGCAGGACTTGTGGAGCAGTGGGTAGGGAAAGCCATGGTGGGTCTAGCAGCCTGCACAGCTGGGCTGGAAGGCTGTCCTCACTAACATGTGTGACCTTGGGGTGTTAATTAATGTCTCCCACTCTGTTTCCTCACTTCCAAAATACTAGTGATGACACTGCTATCTCACGGGATTCTTATTAGTCTGGAGATAAAGATGACTTTGTTAGAGCGGGGTGCAGCCATTAATTTACTTTTTTACTTGAGATGGGGAGGGTCTCACCATGTAGCCTAAATTGGCCTCCACCTCTGCTTATAGCTCTTGACTGCCTTTGAGCTCATCAGCCTTTTACCTCTGTGTCCTGAGCATCAGGGTTACAGGCATGTACCTTCCTGCCAGACTGGTATTTATATTCTCTTCCGAGAAAATCCAGCCAATTTCACAAGAACCTGAATTTCTTCTGCCGTCTCAGAAATTTTTCCTTAATTTGCCCGGAGTGTCACAGACATGAGGTCCTTGGCTGGGTCATATGAAAACACTTCCCCGATTATGGAGAGATGTGGTTGCTCCAGCAACAGGAGTCCCAGCGGCACAGGCACCCTGCAATTATTTAAGCTAGCTACTCATATCCTGCTTGCAGAATCTTTCTGCAGAGAGCATGTGAATCACGGAGGGAATGGGACTGTCATACTGCGGTCCTGAACCATGACCAATGGCTTGCCAGTCACAAGAATGGGTTTTTGTCTTTGTTCAGTGCAAGTTTTTACCTGCTTTATTGTTCTTCTGACTCGGGCTTGTCTTTGGTTCTTTCATCTGGAAAAGAAAAAAAGATTCTCTGACAAGAGGAGTTATTAAGCTGCTGTTCCAGTTGGTGTGAAGCTAATTCTTTCTAATTCAGACTGTTTTGCTCCGACGGCCTCAGGGTGAGGCAAGACCCTGGAATTTCTACAGCTGTGCTTCAGCCACTTGCAAGTCTTCCTTAGGTTATCATTCTTCTTCTCCCTTTACTGAGGGAGGGCACAGCACTCAGGCGCATGCAGAAGCTGGGAATAAGAGGCACTAAGCTATTACTGCTGTCTTTCTGCACTAAAGCATTGCTACGGTCCCCAACCCGCATCTGCAGATGTCCACAACACATTAAACATGTGCTTGGGTAAATATAAAGGCTTTAGGGTCTGTTGATCATTGCAGGCTTATTGGGAGGTTTAGTTCAGATCATGTATGGGCAAACACTAGCTGAGCTGGCACACACCTCAGGTACTTCTTGGATGTCTGTATGTATCTTCCAAAGATTGATTGCTAGTCCAGACACTTGATATTTGTGATGCTCGGAGTACAGATAGCATTTACTTCCCCAGTCTCACCTTATCATTACTAACAAAGTGAACATTGGCCCTGGGTTATTAGTGAGGTTGAATGAAAGTCTAGGACTGTAGGGACAGTTGTGACAGACAATTGTAGCAATATTTAATTAGAAGCAATAAAAAGCTGCTCAGTGATAGTTCTTAGTTTTGGGTTTAGTTTATGTCCGTGGCTCAGGACACTCATCTAAGTGTTAATAAAACAGGAGAGCTCTTGACTCTGCTTTATAAGCAGAGCATACACACGTGTGCAAATCTATACACAGCCATCAAATGCTTCTAGACAGCTGGGGCGATGCAGGCGTAGCCACAGGTCTGCGGGGTCTCATGTGTGCCCTGGAGACACATGCAAAGAGTGAAAATCCCCAGACAAGATCTCGGTTCTCTCCAAGGGGAGCAGCCACCTGAGCTCCTGCTCCAAGAGGGACTTCCCTGGTGTCTCCCTGTACAAAGGGTCAGTTACTCAAATCACGCAGATATTTGCCCCAGATTTTTACCTAACTTTGCAATGTGAGCATTGGGTTGAGAGTGGGTAGGGGGGAATGGGAAAGGTAGGTCAGCTGATGTAACCACTCCTTCCCTTCATCCTTGAATCCAGGGAAACTGAAGGAAGAGAAAAAAGATATCTGGAAGCATCCATCACAGATATTTGCCTTTTCCAGAGCTTGATTCACCATGCACAGAGGAGACAGTTCCAGTGTCATTAACTGGAGGAAGCAAAGGAGTTAAACTGTTCATCAGTGCTGAACACATCAAATTTACATGGCTTCAGTTTCTAGCGCACAAGGTGGATCCCAAGGTCAGCAAGGGAATCTCAGAAAACAAGAGGGAGAGAAAAAGAATACTTAAAGAATGTGGTATCAGAGACAGGTCCATGGCTAGGCAAGCTTGATGCCCTTGAAGGAAGATGACCTGGAAGGTTTGGAATGAATGTTCCTGGGGCATAGATCAGGATACGCCCCTATTTATTAAACACCCCCAAGACTTTGCGTTGTTACTGCAGCCTATTGTGACTTGTCCTGACTGATACAAGCAGGACGGAATGGATTCATATCTTAACACTCATGATGACACAAGGTATGTTCTTACACAGGGAGAAGAAGGATGAGGAAGCAACCTATTTGGGGTAAGAAGAAACACAGAAACACCAGAAGACATCTCTTGTTTGCATTAAGCCAGCAAACACAGTCTCATAAATTCTGAATTGCACCCATGTTTGGAAATGAACAGTTTTTGAGGACAGGGACATGAATGACTATTGTGTTGGTCTGCTGGAGCTACCATAGCAGAGTGCCAGAGTCTGTGTGGCTTAAGCAATAGAAACTCTATTAAAAATAGAAATTTTCTCTTGAATTTGGAGGTTGCAAATCCAAGATACTGGTATCAGCTGGATTGGTTTCTCCTGAGGCCCTTTGCCTTGGTATATAATGTGAGACCCAAAGTTCCCCACCGAAGGACCAGGTAACTTCTAGAATGCTGGGGGTTGTAGTTCTTGAAAAATATCAAAGCCTCATGGCAAAATATGGCGGCCTATTGGTTTGTCTTTATAAGCCCCTATAAGATGTGTCTCAGGGCTACTCAGCTAGAAATTTCAGGGAGTGGTCTTGACCAAAACCCATCAATATTTAATTAAAGTTTGTTTCAGATTGGTTCAAATGGTGAAACTGGCTCTTCTCACGAGAATCTCAGTATTAACAATAGATATCTGACTGTCTTCATTCTAAGTAGGTATTCTGGTCTCTTCATATAAAGACTCCAGTGATGCTGAGGTAGGGCACATCACAATGACCTTGTTTACCTTCGTTACCTCTTTAAGGATTTTTCAAATACAATCATGATCTGAGGTACTAGAAAATGAGACTTCATACAGGACTTCTGAGAAGATCCTGTTTGATCTGTGACAGCTCTAGAGTCATGCTTACTATTCTGTATGTGCCAATACTGATTTGTGTGTGTGTATATGTGTGTGTGTGCGTGAGCGTGTGTATGTGTATGTATGTGTGTGTGTTTTCTCTCTGAGATGCTTCTTCTACACTTTACTATGTCAGGAGTGAAATCTAAGACTTTGATCAGATAGCCTAAAGTTGTAGGCGTTTCCATCTTTTGACACTGCAGCATGATGGCATCATCTACAAAGTTCTTGCTTGAGAACTGTGCAATAAAGTTACAACAAAAAAAATCTCCCAACATTTTGTGTAAGTTTATAATTTTGTCTTGGGCTACACTTGTAGCTGCCCTTTGTCCTGTGTGGCCACATGAAGCCCTTGGGCTGCAGACTGGATGCTCCTGGGTCAAACACATGCTCCTGTGTTTCATTATTCACTGGTCTCACTTTGTACCAAGAAGAACTTGGATGGGGAGGGTCCCTGAAAATCTCATGATTGTGAGGAGGGTATCCCAGCTCCATTTCAGAGCTGGTAGTTGACACAGTGACAAATGCTAGGTTATCAGGGGAATACATGTCAGAACTGAGACCCATATGTTTGCTCACTTGGAGCTTCTGCAGTCTCCTTTCCATGAGGGCAGAGATACTGCAGTTTCATACTGCAGTTTCTAAGAGCAGTTTGGGTGAATTCTAGTTTTAAGGGAAGATGTACAGAGTTGGGGAGGAGAAACAAGATATTCTAGATGAGAGGAGGAACGTGGATGTTAGTAAAGTGTTTAGCTGCTGCCCACTGCCCAGTCTGCACTGTGGAATTATACTACTTTCCATGGTAAATCCACGGCCTCTCTGAATAATCCAGGAAATAAGGAGGCATCTCTACTTCATCATCCACTTATTTACTAGCTTCTTGGGAATGATATAGTGGATACTCATGGGCAGGTGGCTTTGTAGTTACAAAGTGATTTGCTGTTATTTTGATTTGAGTTCTCTCCAGCGACTCAACTCGGGGTGGTCACTGAAACTTGCTCAACTCACTCAGGAAATGCTTGAAGGTTTAAAGACATCAAATTAGCCCAGAGATGCTCAGGGCGAAATAGAGATGAAAAACTGGAAACTTCAGAGAGTGCCTCTGTTGATCCTGTGGGCCTGTTCTCCCCCCACCCTCACCACCACCCCACCCCCTGGATTCTGGGAAGCAGAATGATGAAGGGAATCCCATGATAAACATGACATTTTCTGTAACCATTTACTGAAAATACAAGTCATCGAATTAGAAGAAAGACATGGTAGGAAAGCAGGGAGGCCCGTGCTCTGTGCCAGGGTTTTCAGGCAAAGGTCTTAGATTGGTTCTGTCTAACACATTTGTATTGACAGCCATGAAAGGATTCAGCATGGTGAATGCAACAGCTGCTTGTAGAGAGGAGGGCTTTTTCTTTTTTTTTTCTCCCTATGAGCTGACAAGTTAGCCAGGAACAAAGCATGTTTGCAGGAAGTAGATCGCTGCCAGTTTTAATCCAAGCTTCTCATTCAGCTGTAGCCAGAGACAACTGAGATTTCAATGTTCCTCGTGAAGTTTGTTCTTTTGGATTTTGCTCAGAATGAAACCTGGGATTTGGTTTGGCCTCAGTGCTCCATCTTCAAAATGTCACCCAAATGGATTAAAACAAAAGCCACACTGGTTGTTTTCGTTTTCTGCTGATTATAACTTTTCCAGCCGACAGAGTGTGGACAAACAAAGCTGTCTCATGAAGGACATTTAGGTTTCTGACTCCAAGATGGAGCTCAAAGAGAGTAGATAAACAGCTGGCATGTTAGGATTCAGAAGTGGCTTAAACACTCCACTAAGATGTCGATATAAACGATGACCCCAGGAAAGCGGGACTGGATTCTGGTGGATGAGCTTGAAGAACTGTGTCTTGGATCTGGTTGCTTTAAAAATGGAGATGTTTCTTTTAAGAACATTTTCCAGATAACAGAATAAAATTTCTTTTTAGAGACATGAAAATAAAAATGATTCTGTTGAGAATCACTTTCCAATGGATTCACAGAGAATGGAGATCCTAGGGTACACTACTTCTGATAACCCAGGCACACTGCCTCTTCCTGGTTCCCATCCCTGGTCACCATTGTCTGGGAACCTGCAGAGTGAGTGAATGATGGTTAGGTACCTGCAGGGATCTACATTTCCCTTCCAGACTATTAATGGTATTCTTTATTCAGAATCTCATAAATAGGAATTTGAACATGACAGACCCAAATCCCACTATGAAAGAAAAAAATTGATAGATGTATTATGGTTAACTCTGCATACATTTCAGGATGGCCAGCTACTTTGAAGAGCAACATCTTCTCATGGGGAAGTTGCTGCTGGAACATCATGGCACCTGCTGCCTGGTTCTTCTTTATTTCTATGCATGGGGCAGAGGCCTCAGGAGTGGTCCCTGCATTTGCTTAGTGTCTAGTTATTGTCATGCAGCTCAGCCCAGCACAGGGCAAACTTGAAAAACAAGAACTTAAGCTGGGGTGGTTGTGGTGCATGCAGAAGCAGGTGGATTTCTGAGTTCGAGGCCAGCCTGGTCTACAGAGTGAGTTCCAGGACAGCCAGGGCTATACAGAGAAACCCTGTCTTCAAAACACCCCCCCTGAAAAAAAGAAAAAGAAAAACAAGAACTAACTGCTCTTCAGACTGCCTTTGTCAGGTGGCATTTGTTTAAAAACTCTGTTCAGATTTAATGCATTCATTCTACTTCAGGGTTCTGTGTTCAAGGTGAGCCTTCTACCAAATTTGGTGAGTTTCCCAAACAGATTTGTAACCCCATTGGCTAACATGTTTTCTAGTCCTACACTGGTCCAGCTGATACAAAATAGTAGAGTTGTGGTTAACTTACCACTTCCATAAAGGGATGGGTACTATCTCTCCCTACAGTTTCAAGTAGAAATTTTGGTTTGTGTTTAGATCCATTAGAAAGACTTTTAGACAGGAGGGAAAAAAATCAATGTGAATTTGCAGTCTTCCTAGAGCTCTGATTTTTGAAATATTCTTTTAATCTGGTTAGGCCTACTTCTAAGCAGGAGGTAGGAAAGTGGGCCTTCCTATAGAAGTAGGTGAGGGTAGGAGGGGTACAGTCAAACAGCATGCATGGTAAGAACAGAAAGCATGATCTTGTCAGTGAAAACATCAGGTGACATTGTTAGTTCCCATCACTTATGGTAGTGTCTGACTCATAAGATGTGCTCTGAATATTTGGTGGGTAGATGGATGGCGCCCTCATAGGGTATTACTCTTTAAGGGTTGCTGGCTTGTAGGAGCAAGGGATGTTATTGGAGAATCAGTTTGTGTATATAGGACAGAATCCTTTTAGAGTGGAGGAGAGAGAGCTGGCATATTCAATGGTCACTGACATTATAGAAGAACTCTTTCCTAGAAAGGGTTTAGAAAGACACAAGAAATGTGTTTTTCTTCCTTCCATGGCATGAGAATAGAGACTGAAAAATGATGTGTTAAGATGAATATAGAAAAGAAGCTGGCTGACAGAAGGCTAAAAGCCCTTCTCCTCCTGCGTGCCATGTTGTAAACAGCATGCTCGGAACAGTTTTTGGAGAAAGACTAGAAGCCATTCCTCATCTGGGCTTTATCTGCAAGACAGAACATATGTGCAAAAAGCCCTCTGAGCATAAACCAGAGAGGTAGGGGCTACATGAATGTCCTGTGAAGGTCATGTGTCATGTGGCCAGTGCTTTTTTTTTTTTTTTTTTTTTTTTTTTTTTAGCTTTTCCCCTCAGCTCACTAGCTCATTCTCGGGACTGCTTTTTCTTTCTTCAGAAACCATCTCTGTCTGTTTACTCTGTCTGTCTGTCTACAAAGCTGACTGTCTACATATTCTTTTTTTTTTCCCTTCTGAACTGGAATCTTCCTTTTAACCATGTAGCTCCATTGCTGAACATACATGCCTTGAACCCTAACTTCTTTGGAGCAGGAGGACTTTCTCTCTTCCTCAGGAATCCTCCAGGAGCCCATCCATCCACCCATCCATCCATCTATCCATCATCCCACTCACTTATCCATCCACCCACCCAGCCATCCATCCATCCACCCAGCTATCCATCATCCATCCATCTTTCCTTCTTTCCTTCCTTTCTTCTCCCCCAACCCCATTTCCTAGTCTTCCTGTGACACAGAGTTGGAAAGTGGATAACTAATTTGGCAATCTATTCACCCAAACTGGATTTGCCTTGGTTTCATCTGGAGAGTGGATGACTCTTCAGGATTATCCTGAGACCCACATGGCTTGTCTTCTGAAGTCTAGAGACCATCTGTGATTTCTTTTACCTTTCCTCTCTTCTCCTAGCCAACTTGGATAACAAGAGCTGGCAGCCTTACTGGGAAAATTGGATAAATTCTGGCTGTCTTGTTGTCAGTGCCACTAAAGACATTCACTGGTGTCCAAATGATGAGAAATGGAGAAAATTGGAATGTGAAGTTTGAGTCCATGGTTTGAAAGGATCACTGGCTACTCAGTGGCTTATCTTTTACCTATGCGGATAGTTGGCACGGGCATATTACAAACACAGGCACCCATATTTTAATAAGGAAATCATCTTGGGTAATAATAGGGTCTGCTTTATCTATAGGGTTGCCAATTTTCCACAGGAGCCACCTCCTCATAATAGAAGGCAACAACAGCATGTCTAAAGAAATTGTCACTTCTTGCTCATAAGTTAATTGCAAATTTTACTTAAGATTTTTCTGTCCTTGATTATAGATATTTAAAAGTATACTAAAGCGCAAATGATTAGTTTTAATTCATTATTGTGTTTACGGTGTATGGTGTGTGAATGCCACAGTGTGTGTGTGGAGGTCAGAAGACAACTTTGGGGGGGTTCTCTTCTTGTAGGGGCTCTCAGTCAAGTCATTGGGCTAGTTTGGCAAGTACTGATCTATTTTGCCAGCCCAGCCCCCTCACCCCCTCACCCCTCATTACTTTTTGTGCCTTCTTTTGCAACTTTACACCTCTTTTTATTAATAAGTAGTCTCTTTATCCTGGCTAAGCACAGAATAAAAACAATGATAATGGATTCTGCTCTTCATAATCAATCTTTGAACCAGCCCCAAACCATTCTCTCAGTTTTGCTTTATGTCAAATGACTTTTCTGCTTCTCTTACTCTTTCTCTGCAGACTTGATGAAGGTGTATGGATTTGTAAGGTCGCTGCGTGACAGTACATAAGCCTGCCTGTTTCTGCAAGCATAGTATGTTGGTTCATCATATGTTTTCTACCTCTAGTATAAAAGATTAGGGCATCTGGGGGCTGAAAAGATGCTCAATGGCCATGAGCACTTACTCGTTCTTGAAGACCTAGGTTTGGTTCCCAGGAACCACATGGTGATTCAAACCATCCATGACTCCACTTCTAGGGCACTCAATGCCTTCTTCTTTCTCACAGGCACCAAGCATGCATGGTACAAATCTATACATGCAGACCAAATACTCACACATAGATTATACAGAGAAAATCTAATAAATGTTTTTAATTAGGGGATTTGCATACATACCTGAAACTTTTCATTCTTTTGTGCCCTGGAAAACCAGTAACAGACAAGGCTGCATTCCCACACAATGATGGTGTCTGGGAACGGACCTGCTCCTGCCTTGAAAGAGGTCATGCTTTTTCCAGTTCACATCAGGGCCCACCTTAACCCACTGTCATCTCTGACTCTGGGACCAAGTGACAGCTGCTGTTTATCATTTCCCTGAAAGGCGTTTTTAAAAAGCCTTAAAATGCTTTTAAGCATTTTTTTAAAAAAAATGTGGCAATGCCTAATCAAAGGTGTGATGGAAAGTTGGGTTCAGAGGGCTACATGTTCCCATATGAATGCCTGGTTAACTCCTGTGGGTTGTTTCTGGCCCCACTTCCATTTGGGCTCCCAACCGACCTGTATTACACCTTCACTCCTTCTCTCCGCCACTTTTGCTCCCTTTGTTTGTCAGTTTCCATGTGGTTGCCGGGAACTGAACCCAGCTAATCTGAAAGAGCAGCCAGTGTTCTTAACCACTGAGCCATCTCTCCAGCTCCTCCCTCCTCCCATTGCTTCTCTGTTACCCCATGATCTGTTAGTTTCTTTCCCTTAATGCATCTCTCTTCCAATCTATTTTATGTGCTGCTTGCTGCTCAGTTACTCTATTGTAAATACCCACTCACTCATTCATTTACTTATTCATTTAGTAAGTACTTAAGGACTATAAAAACCTATCATTTCCTTCTACTAAGAAGCCATCTGTCACTCTTTGTTGCTGGCAAGACCAAGGTCAGACTCTCTATCCTGGTTTGGGAGTCCTTGACTACCTAGCTCCAGCTAATCTTTCTGGTCTCATTCTTCACTGTCTTTGTTTCTTGAAAAGTATCATCCGGCTGGCGTACAGCTGTAATCCAAGCATTTGGGAAGCTAAGGCAGGAGGATCCAGGTTGAAATATATTATTTTGGAGGACGTGGTGAAATTGGGTCTCTAAAAGGTCCACATGACAGCTTAAATCTTAACTACCAAGCCTGGGGTATACTTCAATTAATATCGACATTGCCCTGGATATTTGCTGTGCGACCTTGAGCAAGTCTTTTAGCTTCCGTGACTTGATATCCTTATCTGTGCGTTCAGTAGGACTGTTCAGAAAGAGTTATGTGATAGAATAGTTGCAGCACAGTGGATGAAGGTGGGTCAAGGTTAGGATGAAGGATAACATTGTAAGCCACGGTTTGCCCTCTATTCTTATTACCATTTAAAATTTGAAAAATTTATACACACACACAAACACATTATATACATACACACACACACACACACACACACACACACACACACACTGGGCTTGCCTGTGTGACAGTGTACATGTGAGGTCAGAGGACAACTTGCAGGGGCTGGTTCTCTCCTACCATGTAGTCCCAGGGAAATCATGTTGTCAGATTCAGTGGCAGAGCCATCTCTTCAGCCATCATCATCATCATCATCATCATCATCATCATCATCATCATCATCATCATCATGTCTTGACAAGACTGTCTTTGTCTGGCTACTTCACATTTCTATTTCTAAATCTTTCTTGTTTAAGATATAGGTCAGCAGGGGTGTCCCCACCCACTCAGAGGAGAAGGCGAGGGAGGTATGGGGAAAAGGATCATGGGAGAGTGTGACAGGGAGAGAGTCAGTAAGCGGGATGTAAGGTGAATAAGTAAAAATAATTTAAAAGATATAGGTCAGATAGGATAGCTTCTTTAAAACTTTTGACTATAGCTGTAGAAATCCCACAATGTTGCATTTTTAGTATATACTTGCAAGAATGTATCGATGTACAATATCCTTAACCCACAAAAAACAGTAAGCCCTGATTCTTTGGATCCAAGCATATTTTCACCAATAATGTTACCCAAGGTATCTTGTATAAGGTGGATTCTTATTAATTCCTTTTGAAGTGGTTGTTCTCTTATTTGATTATAGTGAAGAATTAATTACTAGGCTTCGGAAATTTTCTTTATTCTTATATGCTATCCTATCATGGTATTTTTTTTTTTTAAATATTTTTATTGACAACTAGATCCACTTTATTGTAGTTTTGTTTTTGTTTTTTGTTTTGGTCAAGAAATTACCTGTTCTGAATGAAACATATAAAAACCTTAATGACTAACACAAGCCTTTTGAGGAACTAATATAGCTATTGGCATATTTGGGATTTATACCTACCTTTCTTCCAAAGAATTTTAAAGGGCATGCAACGTTAAAGCTAATGGGAAGTAGGTCGATTATGGCTAAGAAGAGAACAGAGACTATGTCTAAGGCGGGAGCAGATGCTCATAGGCACCTGGGATGAGCTAATCGCTCTACTTGGTGGCTGGATTTGGCTCTGCGTTTCCTGGCAGCTAAGGCTGAAAGGAAACACATTGGGTTATTCATTCAGCACACATTTGTTGGATATCTTTTATAAATGGGGCACTGTACTCACACTGGGGATTCGGGTCCCTGGCTTTAGCACATCACTTGGTTCTGAGCTAGGAAACAGGTGGAAGGTAGTGGGGGTGGGGGCAATTAGATCAGAGGAGGGGGGCGGCAGGGGGCAATTAGAGCACAGGGAAAGGCCAGCAACCATTTGTAAGATGGAGCTGGGCAAAGATTGTGGAAAATGGTTCTACATTTACCAGACTGTTGAGCGGGGAACAGTCTTCCTGGCAAAAGGAACAACATATATGGAGACTGTGGTGTGTGTGTGTGTGGGGGGGGGATATTTTCTGAGGTTGGTAGGAGACAGAATACACTGGGCTATATCTGCCATGCAAATATTTCCTTAGTTAACTCCCTAAGGAGCCACCAGTAGCTTCAGAATCCTTGGAGGTGAAGCTGGGGAATCTGTATTTGTGTGTGTGTCTACAGGCTAATGTGTATTAAAGTGTGGGTTTGTAGGCCAGAGGTTAACCTTGGGTGTTGCTCTTCAGGAGCCCTTGACTTTGTGTTTTGAGGCAGTCTCCTACTGGAACCAGAGGCTCACAGGTTGTCAGGCTAACAAGTCCCAGTGATTGGCCAGTCCCCACCTCTTGCATCCATCTCCAGCTCCATTGTCCCCATAATGCCTTTTTAACATGAATACTGGGAACCAAACACAGATTTTTAAGGGTTTCTTTTTCTTTTTTTTTTCTTTTTAGTTTCTTTCCTGGTATGCTTTTTCTGAAAGCACTTCTCTCATTGAGCTGTTTCCCAAGCCCAGGCATCTCTATTTTTAAAGCTTATCTTGGTTGATTTTTCTATGACATCAGCACTTGATCTGGCTTGTGAATCACTATGGATTAGCCCCCACCTCCACCCCATACGTGGATTTAAAAACCCACCCATGGTCTGGGAACAGGAACCTGAGCTTGTTGGATATGAGATTGGAGAGGGGACCAAAAGTCAATTTATTAAACTCTGAGGGAGCACAGAGGGAGCACAGAGGGAGCACTGAGGGAGCACTGAGGGAGCATAGTGTGCTCTCAACTGGCAACACTATCAAATATAAAGGCCAATTCTATTTACAGAGGCTCTGTGATTTTTAGGGTCTGACTTGCAACTGATTCTCAACACTCAGCAGGGAAAAACACCTATGGAGTCAAATCACCATTAACAAACATCTCCGGCTTTGTCCGTGGGAGCATCTTTAAACTTCACAAAGCCCCACTTTCCTTACCTCAGAGGCAGGAACAATCTCCAGAGGATTTTGGTGAGGATTAAATGTGATAAGGTAGATAAGAGGGCTCCTTCTCTTTTTTTCAGTGTACCCACGAGAAACAGCCAGGAAGTTGATAATTCTGAATGTAGATCTGAAGCTGTTTTATTGCGCTCCGGGAGGTGGGTGCTGACAGTGCTGAATTTGTCTCTTGGTATCTGGGCCTTAGCCAGGGAAGACTGCAGAGGCTGGCACTGGGACTACCAAGAGGACCCTGGCAGGAGTGTCTTAAAGGTCACACTCAGATTGGTCTGCCCGCGCAACACCTGGGTGGCCGTCACAGGTAGGTGGTCCCGGGCTTCTTCACAATGAGGTCCTGCAGAGTGGTGGAAGCCTGCTTGCAGAATGCTCGGACCTACGAGGAAGACATGGGTTGCATGACCTTCCCTGAGTCAGTGTCCCAAGTCCTATATCCTTGTTTCTGGTACATTCTATTTAGATTAAGCAGTTGTCACCCTGCATATAATCAAGATGGCAAGACACATACTTTATCTCTTATCAAAATAAAAATCAAAGATTACACAGTCACGGTTTAAAAGCACAACCTTTTCCTTGAGTATGTGTTTAAGTGCTTAATCAATTACTTTATAGTATTTAGTTAATATTTTTATTTGCAGAAAAGAAAATTTAAAATTTAGTGTTTAATATTGAAAGATAAAATGTCACTGTATTTATTTCATATTTTGAAATTTAGATACAATGTGAATTGCCTTGAGATAATTACATGTTATCTCATGTGCATATTCTGTATGTTTGTGTGTGCGTATGTGTGTTAGTGTGTATGTGCTTATATGTGTGTGTACATATAAATATGTGTGTGTATGCATGTATGTGAGCTTATTTGTGCGTGTGAAAGTATGTGTGTTTATGTATATGTATATTTATGCATGTGTGTTGGGAGGCTGGGGACATTTTAGAATTGTCCCACTAGTTTTCAGGAATATAAAACACTGTGATTAACTGGAGTCACCATGTTGTACAAAAGCACTCTTGGACCTAGTCTTCCTAATCTTTTATTAGTATTTTCCCAGCTTCTCCCCTAATCCAATCCAGACTTTTACTCTCTATCCTGTAGCCCCTTTACAGTGAGTCATCCCCACCTGGCTGTTGCCAGGTAACCGTGGGGCAGAGCCTAGATGAACCGCCAACAGTGAGTCCAGTATTTTCAGATTTGTATACAAGTGAGACATGGAACAATGGCCTATTTATCTTTATGTGTCTGGTGTGTTTCAGTGTTACATTTTCCTCTAAACTCCTTCCTATTGTCTCAGATGGTAAGATTTCCTCCTTCTAATGGCTAAGTAGAGTTTCACAATATGTATGTTGGCATGTTGTATGGGTGGCATAGTGTGAAACATAGTAAACCTATTTCCAAAAATGCGTGCAAATTTTATTTTATTTTTAGACAAGGTCTCTCTAGGTAGTTTAGCTGTCCTGGAATTCACTTTGTAGACCAAACTGACCTTGACAACTCACATAAAGCTGCCTGCCTCAGCCTTCCAAGTGGTCGGTCCTCTGCAAGAGCAATAAGTGCTCTTAACCACTGAGCTACCTTGCCAGGTTCCTTTACACATATTTTCATCTGGTGCACATGTGTGCTTGTATATGTGCAATCAAGTGGAGGTCAGAGGTCAACATCAGGCATCTTCCTTATTTGCTTCTTTACATTATCTTTTGAGACAGGGTCCCTCACTGATTCCACTAGACCAGCTGGCCAGCAAGGCCTAAGGATTCTCTTGTCTTCACCTTCCTAGTGCTGAGTTATGGGCACAGGTTTCAGTGCCTGGCTTTTATGTGTGTACTAGCATTCCAAACTCTACTCTGTTTTACCAACTGAGCCATCTCCCCGGCCGCACGAGGTACTGTTTATAAACCTTCACCGATGTGTCTATAAAAAGATAAAGAGAGAGGGGTTATGTTCTATGGATGTATAGTCAGGTATGGGGGAAGGGGATGTCTCAGAGGGCCCATGCCAAGGCATCCCTTCTCCCTGAGGGACCAGTATAGTATAGAATAGAGTTTATTCAGGTCATAGGAAGGAGAGTTAAGAGGGTAGAAGAGGCAGAGAAAGGCAGAGAAAGGGAGAGAGTATAGAGAAGTAGAGGCTTGCCATGGTCATGAGCACATGGAGAGATGGAAAAGAGAAGGAGAGAACAAGAGCAAGAGAGAAGCAAGAGATCAAGAGAGAGAGGAGGGGGCAAGGAGCCCTTTAGAGTGGGTCAGGCCTACCTGGCTGTTGCTAGATAACTGTGGGGTGGAGTTTAGATGGAATTCCTTATGAGAGAGCGTAAAACATATTTTTAAGGGAACTAAAAGTTTGTCCAAGGGAAAGAAGTTTGCTCCCCCTAGTAATTGTCAGCTGCTAGGGCAGGAGGGCCCCTGCTTCCTTTGGCCTCAGTTTCTCTGAGTGCTGGAGAGAGGGTTGGAGATAAAGATGGGGGAGTCATTGTTTCTGGCTAGAGCTCACCACAGAGAAATGATGCATAGCTAATGACCTTTTGTGACAACCTTATTTTTACAATCGATTGGGGCCATATGTAGCCTGCAGTGACAGATGGTCCCAATCTGTGGCCGACAGATAATGGCTTGTTTTAGAGGCTCAGAATGGCCATGACAAGTCTCAGCTGGACCAGCTGTTGACCCTGTAACTAACGCCTGGTCTGCCTTGAATGAACGCACTCAACAGAATGTAAAAGACATGCCTCAGTTCATGGAAAGATGCACACTTCTCTGTCAGGAGAATGAATATATATTCCTTTGAAAAAATATCATTTCATCATCCCTTTGGTCCCACTAAGGACCAGGTTCCTGAGTGTGCAACTTCAGAGTCTTCATGTAAAACTTGTCAAAACTCTTATTCCTAAAATGGATCCTGATGGACTCATTGAATCCAAAATTGGGGACCTGAGTACTTGGTGTAGAAATGATTTGTATTCATGAACATACCCAGTGTTGACTTCTAGGTTAAGTTCACCTTTTCCTCTTTGAACAACGATCCTTCTAGGCGCAGTCATTATTACCCGCCCTTTCAAGCATCTGGAGAAAGTAAGTAACAGAATCCTGTCACTTTTCGAAAGTCAACAGCTGGGACAGGGCAAAGCTGCCATTTGAATCTTTCCCCACTATGTGAACTGGAGATGCAGAGAAAGAAATGAAGTTCCAAAGTGTAGACAGATGGTCCATGTTAGGGAACTTCCTTTTCCCTCCTGGCATGCTTTGTCAGTATGTCTGTATTTGCTGTACCTCCAGGTACCACCCTAATCTATGACACTGTCTCCCTTACTCTAACTGGAGGCTTGTTGCCTCTAGAGCAAGCTCTTGGGGAACAAGTGTCCTGGAACGTTCATGATGCTAGCTTTGAAAGCTCCAACTGCTGTGGGGCAGTAGGGGAGCCGCGGTGTGGGAGGAAGCACAGTGTGTGTGGGAGGCATGGTGTGTGCGAGCTGTGGTGTGTGTGTGTGTGGGGGGGAGGCACGGTGTTGGAGGAGGAATGGTGTGGGATGAGGCTTGCTGTATGGGTAGGCACGGTGTGGGGGAGCTGTGGTGTGTGGCGGGGTGAGGCATGATGTGGTGGAGCAGTGGTGTAGGAGGAGGCTTGGTGTATGGGGAGGCACGGTGTGGGGGAGTTGTGGTGTGTGTGGAGAGGGAGGCACGGTGTTGGAGGAGGAATAGTGTGGGATGAAGCTTGGTGTGGAGGGAGGCACGGTGTGGGGAGAAAAACGTGTGGGAGAACCACTGCGGACTGTTCACATCGCTGAGGCTTAAATCATGTGTACAGATTTATCATCTTAAGTCCCTTTATTTAGTTCCCGTCTCTGAAACCTCTTATTATGTGGGCCTTGTGTTTCCTGGTCATATGAATTTTGAGACAGTGATCCCTTTCTGTGAAGAATGACCTCATACTCCTCATGGAAAAATTACTTTGGCATTTGAGCAAATAGGAATTAAATTGAAACCCAAGACATTTCTCTGATTGTGGTAACTAACCTTCTCCACCCCGCAGCTCTCCAGGGTTTTCCTGTGGACATTGAGTTACATTTCCCCCTCTAGGCTCAGATTCAGTTTAAGAATATAATATAAATATTGTTTAAATGGACCCATCTTTGCCAAGCACAGGATAAAAAATTTGATCATTCAGTTAAAAAAAAAAAAGACTAGATATTTAGTTGATCTTGACGTTTCTCTAGAGCCTCTTTACAAAGTTAAATTTTCAAATGGGATTTTAAATCTCAAGAGGATTTTTTTTTTTTTTTTTTTAGTAAAAGAAAGCTTGTGAGGATATTCAAATGGTGCCATTGTTGAGCCCAGGAAAGAAAGGGTTTTATGGTTTTATGGTTTTAGGCTGCCAGCTTCTCTGTACATGTGTTGATCATTTTATTACCTTTCTCTCATCTGGCATTGTCCGGTCACACCTCCGGTACCTGGCAAGGGAAGACAGAAGACTCCTTAGGGGCCCATAGGGAGGACCAGTGGCCTGTAGGGAGGACCGATTGTATTCAATTAGTTTGAGGTCTTTAGCCTGGTAGTCAGTGTTCCTAAAGCCTGCTCTCAGTCTAGAGGCAAGCAAGAGATCATGTGAATTTGAGAATAGAAAATTGAGTCCATAGAGTGAGGCAGATTTCTCCATTTAATGAAATCTGAGCAAAGTTTGACAAGGACTGGTATATATTAGGTCAACATTGTATATTTAGAAAATGATTTTCTATGGCCTCGGCGAGGGCAGATGTGTATATTAGCAACATACATCACCACCTGTGATTTCTATTCACAGTTCACAGCATTCAGAGGTTACAATATAGATTCATTAGATCATATATCAGATTTCAGTATAGACTCATTAGATCCATTAGAACACGCCAGGCCAATAAAGTTGCCATGCTGTTGAAGAATAAGCAGATATTGTTGGTCTCCCTGCCCTTCCTTCATGACTTCAGGGGTTCTCTACTTGAACTTCTTGATATTTCCAGCCAGAGTTTTCTGTGGGGAGATGTTCCATCCATGGTGCAGGCTTGTTTGGTGGTGTCCTGGCCTCCACACCCACTCGAGACGGCTGCAGTGTCTCAGTCATGACAACTGTTGTCTGGGAAGCAAAGTTGCCCTCTTCCCCACACAAGAGTTACTGCCTCAGATTATCACTGAACCAGAAGATTAAAAAAGAAATGAGCTCATCTATGCCTATATGCATGCCCGTGCATGTATAAACTGTGCATGTGTAAACATGCAACTGCAGTCTGAATGTTTGGGTTCTCTCAAATTCTATGTTGAAGCAAAATCACCAATGTCATGGCTTTGCATAATGGGGCTTTGGGAGGGGTGACTTTCTACTTTCATGTGTAGGGGTACAGCCCTTCCTAATAATACCCAAAGGTGTGCGTTTGCGGTCATGTCGTGTGAAGGCCCAGGGAGAAAGTGCCGTCGATGAATCAGGAAATATTACTTCAAAAGACAGTGACTCTGCTGGCCTTTAATAATTGGGACTCTAACTGCTGGGGCTTAAAGAACTATGGGGGAAAACACTGCTGTCACTTGCGAAATGCCCTGTTCGTGGGTTCTGTTATGCCAGCCTCAGCAGACGAAGACTAATGTTCTTCTTTCTCTGAGACATGAAACTAACAGCGGTCTCTTACAGTCTCACGAGCTCCTTGTGAATAGGATGGCAGCTCAGGTAACTTTTACTCAACAGCCTGATTCTCCTCTCCTTCCACTTGAAAAGCTGATTCATCCTGAAGACTAGGCAGATTAGAGCTGAGTTGGAGAGAGGCTGTCAAACCGGATCTGCCAGGACTTTGCTCTATTGAGTGAGGTCATTCAGAGTGAAACTAGAGACTCTACTGTAAACACTTGACTTTAGCCAGGCATCCCAAGGGCACTTAGTGAAGTTGTTCCTGTGTCCTTAGGGCCTTGGGGAGAGATTCAGTGGATTGACTCATTTCATTTTACTTACTTTTTCTTCCAGTAAAATCTATATTTGTTTTGAAATAGTGGCGGAGGAATTGAGGACGTCATAAGGGTGTCCTTAGGGATGTATAAGGGACAATGTAGAAGGGATATTTATAGCTGCATCAAGTCCTAAAAGCATAAGATAGGGGGCCACTTTAGAGTCCGGTTATCTCTCTCCCCAACCCACCCCAACCCACTGCAGTGGATCATATGGGGGAACTGAGATTATGCGCTGACCAACCAGTATTTGGTTACTCCCTCCTTTAGCAGAGTTTGGCAGAGTTGGTCAGTTTCCTCTTGTAAAAGTCTTGTCTGGGTTTCCTCTATATCATAACGCCCCTGTCCTCCGCACCCCCACCTTGGTCTTTTTTGCAGGCTTCTCTCTATGAGGCTGTAAATGGTGGATTTTCTACAGAGTTCTCTCTCTTTCCTTTGAATGCCCCTTCCCCAAGTTTGCCAGGTCCCCCAAATGGTAAAAATCTATACTTCTAGTTCAGAGCTCATTTTTTTAAAATTCAAACCAGACTCATGTTTTCAATTGTGTCATTAACATTTCTTCCTAGATGTCTAACAGATATCTCAAAGTGAACATGGCCCGAGGTAGGGCAATTGTGTCCCTCTCACTTAGTGATGATGGTCAGTGGCCTCACTGGGTGCTCTCTTTTGCTCACTGTGGTCTTTTCATAATCTCAGGAGTGACCCCATGAATATTGCCCCAAGCCATTTTCTATTCCTGTTCTTGAATGACATCCCACTAGACCAATCTCAGCTCCATTACAGTGCTCACATGACTTCAAATACCCAGTGTTGGCATTTAGTCTAGGCTCTGCCCCACAGTTACCTGGCAACAGCCAGGTATACCTGGCTCACTATAAAAGGGGCTGTTTGCCCCTTTCTCCCCTCTCCCTCACCCTCTCTCCTCTTGCCCCCTTCTCTTCTCTTGTTCCTGTTTCCCCTCTCCCTCACATAGCTCTCCTGCCACCTCTCCACGTGCTCATGGCCGGTCTCTACTCCTCCCCCGCCAGCGCTCCCTCCCCACCCCCGCGTCTGCCTGCCTTTCTCTCAACTCCCCTCCCCAAACCCCCACACCATACCATGCCTCCACCAAACATACCCCTTCATTCTCTTTCTTTTTCTAAAACACAACACCCAGTTCCTGGCTCTTTCACCTTTGCCTCTGGGATTCCCACCTCATTACTATTTATTTATGTCTTCCTTCCTTCCACTTCTATGCACCTCCATCAGGATTGATCTCTCTAGAGCTTCAGATGCTACCACCTCTCAACACTCAGCCTTTCCCATCATCCACTCCCATTTCTTCTCACAGCACTCATCGGCATTACAGACTAGGTTATACACTCTGACATTTCTTCATGAAATGAAGGGAAGCTCACAGAGAGGCTCTGTTTCCTAGGTGCCTGGCCAACAGTAGGCGTGTAATGAACACGCATCTATCACCCAGCGGGTATTTCTACAACAGGAGACTCGGCCACATCCTGACCTCCAGCCCTCAAGCTCAACCTGCCGAACAGAGATAGCTGGAAGGAAGTAGGCTTCTTCAGAAAAGATTCATTCACGTAGCTCGCAGGTGAAGTCAGGGAAACGGTTGGGGCTGAACTCCTAGGTGACCCTAAGCAATTTGGCTTTGACCTCTGCGGGAAGAAGCCATGCTGGAGCTGGGCAGCTGCATTAAATGATTTGTAGGCATTTGTGTAACCTGTTCTGAGATTTCAACTTTTTTTTTTTGTTGTTGTTGTTTTGTCTTTTTTTTTCCATCAAAGTAAATAAAAATCACTTCCTTGTCTAGATTTTTGGACCAGACCTTTTCTTCTCCCACTTTAAAATTAGAAAAAGGGAGCCAACATGAGTCTGTTCTCTGTTTGTTGTTGTTGATGTTATGTTATTATAAATAATTATTCTTATTTACAGAGGGACAGGAGATTCACTCCATTTCCTGGTAATGAATATTTGGGAACACTTCCAGGTTCTCAGAACCACCTCATTCTTGGTCACTGGAACAGGAACTCACTGATTGATGAATCTCCCAGTTCAATTTCTATAGCTACTACTTTGAGTTTCTTGTCTTCTTCTTCTTCTTCTTCTTCTTCTTCTTCTTCTTCTTCTTCTTCTTCTTCTTCTTCTTCTTCTTCTTCTTCTTCTTCTCCTTCTCCTTCTCCTCCTCCTCCTCCTCCTCTTCCTCCTCCACCCTCCTCCTCCTTCTTCCTCTCTCTCTCTCTCTCTCTCTCTCTCTTTCTCTCTCTTTCTCTCTCTTTCACCTGTGCCCCCAGCCTGTTAAGTTCCTGCAGGTTATCTAAGAGCATGCATTCTCTGCTGTCTGCCCCACAGTAAGCTGTCTGCTTTGGGCAAAGCCTGTGGTGGATGCTTACCACAGGTGGAGAGCCCGGGGCTCAGGCTCTGACTCCCACCTGTCACTTACAGATTCATCACAGTCTGCATCAGTCCCAACTGAAGATGGACCTCAAGCCCTGCTCTCTAACCACCACATCTAATCGGCCTAAGAAACACGCTTGTGTTTACTAGCTGTGCTGGGGGGAAGGAGCTTCCATTGAGAAAGTGCCTCCATCAGATTGGACTGTAGGCAATTGTCTGGAGGCAATTTCTTGGTGAATGGTTGGTGTGGAGAGTTTGACACACTGTAGGCAGTGCCAAGCCTGGGCAGGTAGTCCTTGGTTGAGTAAGAAAGCAACTTAGGGAGCCTATATGCAATGCTCCTCTGTGGTCTCTGCTTCAGTTCCTGCCTCCAGGTTCCTGCCCTGCTAGGTTCTTGCCCTGGCTTTGACAGTCGATGATGGACAGTGACTAGGGAGTATAAGCCTAACAAACTCTGCCCTCCCCAAGCTGGTTTTGGTCATAGTGTTTTATCGCAGAAGTAGGGAGCCAAACAGGGATGATGTACAGGAGACCTGGTATATGGCAGTGTATACAAATATAAAATCCAAAGAAATTGATTATTAGAATCCTGATGGGTAGACTCACATCACATTATTATTTCAATATTTGTTCCCCAGGTCAGGCATGATGGCACAGACCTATAATATGAATGTCCTTAGAGGCTGAGGCAGGGGGATCACAAGTTGGAGTCCAGTCTTGGGTACATAATCATACTGTGTCATAAAAGAAAAAAAATGATTACTATCTCCCTTTCCTAAATGGATTTCTCTTTATTTAGTTATCGGTATATTTGCCCATTCACAGACATTTCTTGGGTTCTTTCTATCTATATCATGCAGCATGACAGGAGCTGAGAATGCAAAGATCCAAGATAGATGAATATATATACATAAAGATGAATATACATGTATGTGTTATATATTATATATGATCCATGTTGGATCATATATATGTGTATGTGTATGTATTCCTGTGTTATATAAATGTTATATATATTTATATAATCCAAGATGGATGATTATATATAAATTATATATATGTGACATATATATTCATACATATACACATACATATATACACATATATATGTAAACATATGTATCATACATACATGCATACACATATACACATGCATACACACACACACACACACACACACACACATATATATTCTGCCTTTTCTAATGTGAAGACAGATGTGGAGATAAATAGTCACGATGTAGTATGTTGGTTTCCAGAGGGAGGAAGGGTAGATGGGATAGAGAAGGCTCATAGGGCATAAGATCAGACAGATGGTAGAGGAGCCATTGTTTCAGGGTCTACAGGGGAAGGATGGTTGGCTATACCCTTCAAGCCCCAGCTTCTCATGTGTAAATGGTACAGATGGTAATTAATGGGTACCTGGCAAGCCCTCAAGGAATGGTAGCTCTTATTTCTGTTCCCATCCCATTCAGGACAAAAAATTACTTCATTTTATAAAACAGACTTTACACAATAGGGTGAAAAAAATACTTTCAAATCCTTTGCATGTTGTTTCCAGACACGAGTTTAAAAGATATACACATGCTGGATCCCAAGTTGTTCTTAGCACCAGGAACAATTATTTTCAGAATTTGCTTCTACAAACTGGAAATAGACATGTTCTCCTCTTCCTCCTTTGATGTTTCTGGCTGGTGATGCTAGAGGACTTCCTAGAGAGCCTGCTGTGGTGCTCAGAGCACTTCTGGTATATTGGAGGTGGTTCATCTCAATGTAGCTGGTTTTTTTTTCACCTTTTGGATCTGGCTGATTTTACTCAGTTCTCCTTTAGCATGTATGTTTGCCTATTTGGTCTCTATGTAAAAATACTTGGAAGTTATCAGGAATGCCAACTCAATAAAGCCTGTCTATAAAGACAGAAGAACTTTAAAAACAAGCTCACTCCACAGTCAACATGTCTTTTGGAAGCATCCGTTTCTAATAGTTTCGAAGCCACCACTGCAGGCCTCTGAAAGGATGCTTTTTGTCAATCATGCTTATAGACTGGCTATGCCATTGCTATGCATTCTCACACTTCTCAGCAAATGAGAAACGAGGCAGGAACTGCAAATGCCATAGAAGCCATTGCAGGGACTTGGCCTGATTTCGAGTGGCTTAGCTGCTAAGGAAGGTTGAAATGACAATAAGTAAGATTCCTGAGAAAAACTGAAGGCAGGGGTTGTTTAGTTATGTCTTTTCTGGGGACAGGAATTCAGATAACTCTGACCTAGAATGAACCCAACCCAGTGTTTATCTTATTTCCTCTCTGATAACAGCTCACATCTCCCAGCACTAGTGTGGAGAGCCAGGCTCAACAGGAATTTATGAACTCCACACAGCACTGGGGTGCCAACTGTGGCATGTTCCACCTTTGGAGAGAGAAAAAGCAGAGCTTGTCAGTAGGCCTGGTGTGGAGCATGAGACATGTCAATCAACGTAGTCCAGGGCCTTTGGTTTCAGCCTCACTTAGGTTTTAGACTGAAGGCAGCAAGGTTTTTTTTTTTTTTTTAATTTATATTTTATTTTTATTTTTGACAGACTGTAACGTGAATGGCATCTAGCCCAGGGACTAATGAGCTTCATTTCCTTCTGAAATCTAGTGAACAGTCTTTATTGTCTACCACCTTATCAGGATTCTGGTCTTCCAAACTCCTACCAAAATGACCCATTAACCTCTGTATTGTGGGGCTTCTCTATCCCAAAGTAATATGAGTCACATTCTTTTTACAAACTAATCACAGAGGCCTAAGAACCACATGGCCAAGTTTATTACAGCAACACCCCCACTTCTTAGGACCATCCTTCTATTTTCTTATTTTAGTTATACACACACATCCCCCCCACCCCACCCTCACATGACCCACCGAGTATGTGTGGAGGTCAAGCAACAGCTTGTGGGAGTCGTTTCTCTCCTTACCATGCTGGTTTTGGTGATCAAATTCAGGTTGGCAGGTTTAAGCAGCAAGCACCTTAATCTGCTGAGCCATCTCTTTGGTCCTTAGTTACTTCTCTTGCTACTGTATCTACTGTAACAAAATACCTGAAGCAAGCAATGTAAGGACAGAGGATTTCTTAAGGTTCAGGGTTTGAAGGTTCACTGTCAGGGGGTAGCAGCATGGGCCAGAAGTCAGGGAGCAGAGAGTGATGAATGCTGGGTTCCATTGCCTCCCCCACTTCTCTTTTTCTCCCAAGACAGGGTTTCCTCTGTGTAGTCTTGGAACTCACTCTGTAGACCAGGTTGGCCTTGAACTCAGAGATCTGCCACCTCTGCCTCCTGAGTGCTGTGACTAATAGTGTGCTCCACCACTGCCTACCTCCTCCTTTGAATTCAGCCTAAGAACCCAGCCCTTGCGATGGTGCTACCCACAGTCAGGGTGCATCATCCCCCCTTAGTTAGACGCCTCTAAAAGTCCTGCTGATACATCTAGATGTGTGTCTCCTAGGCGATTCTAAATCAGTCAGGTTGGCAGTGAAGATAGCCACGAAGCCAGAGCACTCTGATCCAAACTCATGACACATTCAGTGCCATTAAATGTAAAGTTTAATGACATTTTTTGTAACTATTACTGTTAATGACAAGTAAGAAGACCTTTGTTTGTGTTTATTTGGGGTACAATGTACCCCAAAGATGCAAAAATAAAATTAAATAAGTGCATAGAGATAATAGAAGTAGGGTTAGCACAATTTACAATCTGGGGAAGAGATATAATCTTTTTCAAAACTATTATTAAAATACTTAAAGGTCAAATTAGATTTTTTTCTCAGAACTTACAGAGGGTTTTTGTTTTTGTTTTTGTTATTTTTTTTGTACGTGTGTACGTGTGCATTGAAGAATTAGTTTATAAGCTCATTGCCTGGTAACAGTAGAAACTGTTTCATTTTAACTAGTGTGGCACAGAAGGAGCAAGAAAGCACTGGCAGGAAGACTTGATGACCTGTCAGGTATATTCAGCCAGGCAAACTATACATTGTTATAAGCTGAAATGTAGCAGGTGGTGGTTCAAGTTCATCACCACTATTTACTAAGAGATGAAACTTAGTTATTACATCTCTGCATACTTCCATTTCCGTCTGTTAAGGAATAGAAATGATAAAAGCATTCTTATTTAGCTGTTAGAAGAATGAGATATGCATCAGGATGCTTGGTGCGTCTTACTGATACCATTTAAATGGGACGCTAAAGGGTAAAGAGTCTTGTTGGAGTTATTTCTCTCCTTCCATGCCAGATACACACTTGCTAGATAATGCAATGAATAAGGAATGGTGGGGGTTCTCATGAATAAACTCAAAGTTTGCTAAATGTTCTGAGGAAAAAAATTTTGATCTTATTACCTAGAAATACTCTGTTCTATTTATAGTCTGTGGGAGTTGTTGCAGCAGAAGAATCAACCAACATAAGGATCTTCACACAGTTCATATTTATTGTGTTCTGTTGTGAGATAAGTTGTCTGGTTTTTCCATGGAAATAGCTGAAATTAAGGGTCAACCAGTACGCCCAGGGATCCTAGTGACTAATCCACCAACCAAGGAGTACACATGGAGGGAGCCATGGCTCCAGCCATATATGTAGCAGAAGATGGCCTTGTCAGGCATCAATGGGAGGAGAGGCCCTTGGTCCTGTGAAGGCTTGATATATGCCCCATGGTAGGGAATTCGAGGGCGCGGAGGCAGGAGTGGGTGCGTGGGTGGGGAAACACCCTGATAGAAGCAGAGGGAGGGTGGACGGGATAGGAGGTTTCCAGGGGAGGGGGAACCAGGAAAGGGGATAACATTTGAAATGTAAATAAAGAAAAAAATATATAAAAGATTTTGGTGAACTTAACTTGAATTTTGTGTTTCCCTAAAGTGCTTGTGCTGCTTAAAGGGAAGACTACAGAGGGATGAGGGGTTGAGTGGTTGTGAAATATGAAAATTGTGATATAGTTGGGTACTTTAAAGCCATCCACTAGATGTCTGTCCATCCATCCAGCTCTGGCTCAAAGATACTTAAGAACAATTGTTCTGTACTGAACATACATAGACCATCTTTATTCTGTGAGCCGTACATAACACATATCACATTAGCTGTTATAAGTAATCTGGATGATTTAGTAAAATGTATAGCTTATATTATATATTATGTTATTATATCCTGGCACAAATTCTGTGCCATTTTAAATGACGGACTTGAACATTTGTGGTTGTTGGCATGTTGGGCGGCCATCCTGAAATAACTAACCCTTTGTGGATACTGAGTGATGAAGCGTTTATTGGCTGTAAGTTTACAGGAAATGTGTGTTAGCGATCTAATTGGCAGAAGACAGCAAAATGTCAGGAGCAGTAAATAAAGCGTATGACAGATGAAAATAGGAAAAATGTGCTTTGAATATGTGGCTTTGCACCTGGGAATGGCGGTGGACAGCTGTAATTACAGCACTTAGGAAGCCGAAGCATCAATATTGTAATTTCAAGGCCAGCCTGGGACACATAGCAAAGACCACTCTCAAAAACCAAAACAGAAAACAAATGACTACTAATGAAATATATTTTGTGTCTGGCATAGGTTAGGTACTCAGTAAAAAAGTCCAAATTAGAAACTTAGAATTTAAGTTAAAAGCAAACAAACTGCACCACCCAAAAGCAAAGGGTGTAATTTTTAAATATTCAGAGACGGCTCTCCATTGAGTAGCATTTATAGGCATGGCGTGTTTATCATCGCTGTCTTCTCATTCCCTGAACTAGAGTTTCCAAGCAACTCAGCTGCTGAAAGTTTCTTTGGCTTCTGCCTTGCTCAACTACGGATCTAACTCTTGGATGCCCTAGTTCTGATTGTGGGGTAATGACTGAAGCAATGACACCCCACCACCACCCCAGAGAGCGTGGCTTGCTGTCAACAGCCAATGGAGTTGATTTGAACTCTATGGGCACACCCTTGCTGGATAATGAGATATGGAAAAATGACAGATGTGTCCCACGCAATGCATCCCTGCATTTATATAATATCAGAAGTGACCTTTCCTATTTTGCCTCTTCTGGGAGAGGCCAGTCAGCACTTCCATCTCAGAGGGAACTGGAGTGGAGGAGAGATCACATCTGTGATTACATCCTAGACCACAGACCACATCTTTATAATGGAACAGCAAGCACCACCCGAGCTGGACTCCATTCTGCTAGCTCTATGCTCTAATGCCCAGAGCTGTTTACGTTGTTTCACCCATTTGTGAGTTCCTGATGAAAAGTGCCTTTCGGTTTGTGTGAAAACTGACGCCAGTCAGGCCCTATGTCCAGATGTTCTGCCCTGGTAAACAGTAGTTAGGTGTTTCTTTTGTTGATACCAGTTCAGTACTCCTAGAGAAGAGCCATTGTCAACCATGTTCATAGACAGTAGTTTGCCATGATCACCTATGAGCTATATAGTACAAGACACTGATTTGTAATGGAATCTAAATAATGAAGTTTACAAGTACATTCAACTGAAAACATAATTAAACTTTTAAAAATATATTTCTTTCTGTAGTTCTTTTTTTTTTAAAGCAGCTTTGTTGAATATAACTGATAAAATGTGAAATCATTACCACGACTGTAGAGAAATTTTAATCCAGCAACTTGGCTGCACTGGTAAGGTGTGGGGCCGTGGGCTATGAGAGGTAGCTTAGTTCCTGGTTAAGCTAAGGCTCAAAACCCCAGAGACCCTGAAGGGACAGCAGGCATTTCACCTGTTCCCAGGCACCAGACCCCTGTCAGGTAGCTATAGCCACCCACAGCCCCTCTTAGGGAGATTTGTGTCCATCAGTCATGTAGGAGGAGCAGTACCAAGCCCTCCTACATGTACATAAGATATCCCCAACCTCTCAGAGCAAGCCAATGGGAAGCACCTATTGTCAGACCCTGCCCCACCCCAAAACTGTATATAATAATCCTATCCAGAAGGAATAAAGGCGTATGAAAATTACTCCGTCATCTGAGAGCGTCTGTCATAAGAGCTGTGACACTGCTGATTGTGGAAGAAATCTGCTCTCCTGAAAGCTCCCCACCACCACCCCTTGCTGGCTAATCAGCCTCCCACAGGCTCAGGTTGGCCCAACTCTGTACAGAGGGACCAGTGCAGCTTCTTGGAGCAACTGAAGCTGCAGCATCGGGAGGTAGAGGCAGCTGCAGCAGCAGGAGGTGGGGGCAGCTGCATCAGCAACAGGAGGTGGAGGCAGCTGCAGCAGCAGCAGCAGGAGGTGGAGGCAGCTGCAGCAACAGAGGTGCTGGAGGCAATTCCCCCTCCCTGCTCCCATTCTCTCCCCTTCGCCTGAACCCTCATACCTGGCTGGGCCAGAGATCTCCATAGAAAGCCTCCAGTACACAGGCCCACAGCAAGGGATCATATCCAAAGACCTTTTAGACCCGTGTGCTGGAATACAGGCATACCTTTAATCCCAGGAGACAGAAGCAAGGAGATCTCTGAGTTCAAGGTCAGCTTACTATAGAGTTTCAGGTAAAGGAAAGCTTAGGTCTAAGCATGGTGGTACACAACTTTAATCCCAGCAGATCTCTGAGTTCTAGTCGGTCAGTTCAGTTGAGTCAGTGAGTTGAGAAGCAGTGCAGTGGAGTGGAGTTGGTGGCAGTTCCGTTTCTGAAGTTCAGAGGCATGATTTTTTACCCGGACAGTTTTACAGAGACAAGTTACAGACAGAACAAACTAGACTCGCGTGAAGGCAGACTGAGCCAGAGAATGAGAAGTATCCAGAAGATTAGAACACATTGCCAGAGTTAGTTTGAGGACAAGCAGAGCAATTCAGTGAGAAGCTGAGAGAAGTCAGATTGAATCAGTCAGCTTGGAGAAGAGTTTAGAGCTGAAACAGCTGAGTTGAACCAGCCAGTTCAGAAAGAACTAGAAAGGATGAGTTTATTCAGCAGTAAGCCTGTGAGAGGACAATTACATCAGGTGAATAGAGTTGCTTTTTTTTTTATTAGATGTTTTCTTTATTTACATGTCTTATAATATCTCCTTCCCCAGGTTCCCCTCCAAAAAATAAAATAAAATAAAATAAACAAAAACAAAAACAAACTCCTGTTCCCTCCCCCCACCCCCTGCTCACCACCCCACTCTCTCCTGCTCACTGGCTCTGGCATTCCCCTACACTGGGGCATAGAACCTTCACAGGGCCAAGTTCCTCTCCTCCCATTGATGACTGATTTGGCTAACCTCTGCTATATATATGCTGCTGGAGCCATGAGTCCTACCATGTGTACTCTTTGATTGATGGTTTAGTCCCAGGGAGCTCTGAGGGTACTAGGTAGTTCATATTGTTGTTTGTCCTAAGGGGCTGCAAACCCTTCAGCTCCTTCATTGGGGACCCTGTACTCAGTCCAATGGATGGCTGTGAGCCTCTACTTCTGTATTAGTCAGGTACTGTCAGAGCCTCTCAGGAGACAGCTATATCAGGCTCCTGTCATCCAGCACTTGCTGGCATCCACAATAGTGTCTGGATTTGATGATTTGATTCCCAGGTGGAATAGTCTCTGGATTGTCCTTCCTTCAGTCTCTGCTCCATAGTTTGTCTTTACAACTCTTTCCGTGGGTATTTTGTTCCCCCTTTTAAGAAGGAACGAAGTCTCCACACTTTGGTTTTCCTTTTTCTTGAGTTTTTTGTGGTTTGTGGCAAATATAGTTGCTTTTACATACAACCAAGAAAATAAATGTACTCAGTACTGCTTGAGTCTTTCTGTGCCCCATTCATAATCCCTTCTCCTAGTCCTCCATCCCCTCTGCTTTCCAGACATCTATGATCTGCTGATGTGTATATTAGGAATTCTTTTCCTTGCAATCCCCTTTCCCTCTGAAAAATTTTTATATGACCCTGGTCATATATAATAGGCATTCATATCAAACATATACTAATAATAAATAATAAGGTAATTTAACTTAAAACCAATTTTTGGCATACATATAATTTTGAAATTTATTGAGTGCAAAGAGAAAATTTATATACCAATGAGGTAGCTGTGTTTATTTCTCATATAGAGATCTTGGCTAATTGTGTGACACTGCAGGTCATTGTAGGACATCTTCAGGGCTTTGCACAGTTGATGGATGGTTTGACTTTATAATCATCAGTGCTAAAACCACCACATCAACATGTAGTACAAAATTACAGAAGAATGTTTAGGGCCATTTCAGGAAAATATTAGAAATTCTGTCCAAATTTCAAGTCCAAACTCATTGAATGGTTTTTTGTTTGTCTGTTTTGAAACCCAAGCCAGAAATCCAAACACTAAGTTTTAGAACCAAACATTCTAACATGATACAATCCCAAAATATAGTAACTGGATACCTAGCAAGTATGGTAGGAGAATATGTAAAGTCTGTTTTCCATAATCAAGCTGTTACATTTCTATAAGAGCAGATAATCTTGCATGTATACCAACCACACTATAGTTTCTAAAATGCAGTCATCTTTTATCTGAGAAAGGTGTTGCAGGCGGAGTTCATTGGGACTGCTTGGTAAGATGCATGCACAGGACAAAGAATGCTTGTTGTGTGTTCATACAAAGGCTGTGGTACGTCCATAGTGCTACACAGGTGAGAGTTTCCAGAAACACATCAGATTCATTATGCATTTGGTTTTCAATTGTTGTTTATTATGGGCACCTACATCTTTTACTCTTGCCAAATTTCAGAATAAGATGCCATTACATTTTGATTATGTGACTCCACATGGCTTTTGATATATTGACTTAGAAGCTGTGATATAGGATTCTTTACACTTTCTAGATCATAAAAATAGAGTCACATGGAACTGGACATCAATGGCATCAGACAGTATGCATCCTTTGTGGTCTTTCACTCTGCGTATTCTGAGATTTACCTTTTTCATTGAATCTGCTACTTGTTTATTGTGGAGGAATACCCAAACACGCTTGTGTTATTATTTACATACCTATTAAGATTTATTTTCATTTTAAGACAAGGTCTCACTCTGCAGCCAAGACTTGCCTCAAACTCAAACTCACAGTCCCTCTCCCTTAGTCTCCTGAGTTCTGAGACGATAGATTTAGGTCTCAGTATAAGACTCTACTAACTGTTTGATAAACATTTGTGGATACAACTAGTGTGAATATTTGTTTAAAGTTCTTTGGATAGATGCATTCTTTCATTTGTTCCCAATTAATACCTAAGTACAATAACTGGGTTACATACTAGATAAATACATTTGTGAAATCGTTGCTATCAAGTTCTCATGACATTATCTTTATTCTTTCAAAAATCTGTGCCCACTCTCATGACTCTGTCTCACCTGTTCCAGAGAGTGGCAGCCTATACCCACTTCTCATCGTCTTTGATCAGCCTGTCAAGCTAGATATATTTTTATTTATTTTTCTTACCAGGGGCTGATATTTGATACGGTTTTATTTTTCATTTTTCTGTTTCATTGATTTTCCTTCTGGCTCTTATCGTTTACTTTTTTTCTATCTTGGGACTGGTTTACACATTGTAAACCTACTTTATTTATTAAAAGTATAAGTAAGTTCCTCGATTCAAGATATTTTCTAATATGTAAAACTAGTATAAATTGTTAGCTTCAAGAATACCACACAGCTTTGATACACTGTTTTACCTTTTAATACCACACAGTTTTGATACAGTGCTTTACTTTTTACTCAGTTAGTGATAATGTTCTCAATGTTTTTCTGGAACTCAAAGATTATGGAACAATACTAGAAAAGGAGAAAATTGCCTAGGTATGGCTACAGGAACAGTATTAAATGTAAAAAAGGACTCTGTTAGGTGAAAGGGTAGGAAGGAGACAAGAGAATGTGCCAATGAAGATATGGTGTGTAAATGGTGGGAGAGAGGGAGGTAAGAAGAGAGGGAAGAAGGGGGGGAGGGAGAGAAGGAGAGGGAGGGAGAATTAAGGCGATTCTTCCTTCAACGTCCTGTTTGGTTAAATCAAAAGTTTGGTTCTACTGTGTATAGAGGATAGGTTAATTCAGTGTGGTGAGTATTTGAAGCAAGATTTATGGGGAGCAATGATGTGGAAACCCATGCTTACTCAGCAATCATAAAGGTGAGATCTTGGGGTGAAGATCATGTGGTTGTAATTCACCTTGTGCAATCTTCCTCCTCTGTTACCCTACCTGCCCAAGTGAAATATCAGAGGAGGAAAAAAAAACCAGATTTAGGAATTATTCAAGTGAAGGATTTTGGCAGATTCATTTGGAAGAGGAGTAATGAATCAAGAAGATGACTGTGATAAGAAAATGAAGACGACGTAGAGGCTGCCCGACAAACGGAAGCAACCGGATGACTGGATGCAGACAACAGTGTGGGTCAAAGGCTTAGCAGTTTTAATGAGGTTGAAAAGCAGGTTTGAAGGCTCCGCAGAGAGCAGGAAGTTTAAATAGGTTGTGTGGTCAGTCTGTGGGATCGTAGAGATTGAGTTTGCACCAGTAAAGCAGTTTTGTCGAATGGTCAGTTTCAGGGTGTGGTGATGCACACGGGTGACAGAATTGGACTAAAACTGAGGTCCTTGGCATGAGGATGCCAAAGAACAGCCAGGTCAGGCATTTTGTGGGGCAGCCACACGGACTGCGAGATCACCCAGGCTGATACTGTGACTAAGGTGTGGTGAGAACGTGAATCATGAGTTGTTTCCTATTTGGGGGTAAATGAGAGGCGTTAGACAACACAAAGAGAAAAAGATGTTTAGGATTACACAACAGAAGCATGTTGTGGGGTCAGGGTTCATCAGTTAAGTGAAGAATTATCGAACAGGATACTAGAAATCTAGTTGCCTCAACTCCAAGTCTCTTGTCAAGTGAGACTTGGGAGGTAGGCTGCCCTGTGGTGGCTTTAAAGAGTCCGAGTACCCAACAGGACAATTTGATGTAGGTTGAGGGATGCTAGAAGATTTCCTTCTGGAGTCAGTGAATGAAACTTGGATGATCCCACACATGGATTTCTAGAGGCGATGGCAGAAAAGTTTGGCCGTGAAGAGTGGTGGGGGCATTTGTTTCTCTGTTCATCCAAATATTAGTTTAGTGGAGTGGTGAATGCCATATCGACCTTGCTGTGGCTTACCCTTGGGAAAGTGGAGGACAACGACTGGATGCCTGGAATGAAAGTCACCGAGCTCACGCATCACATGGGAGTTTAGAAACGAGATTCTCTGATGCCAACTCTGGTTGTTCCCAACGGGACAAGAAGCCTGGTGACTCTAGGAGTCCATGACCTTGCTGCACAGGTGGTAGAGCTTGTTTTGCCTCAGATACTTCTTGAGTGAGGCATAGTTTCTTCCTGATACTGAAGATGTTTGCAGCGATTGTCTCATGAGCTGCAGTTGCTCACCCTGGCTCCCTCCCTTTCCCTTCCTTTCTCTCTTTTTCTTTCTGTTTTAATGATGTTTTTATTTACTCTTTGAGAATGTCAAATGGTATAATTTGATCATATTGATATCCCCTAGAATCTTCTCCTAGGGTCTTCAGAACCTCCCTACCCACTCAGTTTCATTTGAATAGGTGTAAAACAAGCAAATAAACAAACTATAACATCCAATCAAGGGCTCAGTTTCCTCTTTAAAAGGACACAGTGAATAATAAAGAATTACTGTTGATCAACATGACTCCTAATGCTAATGTATGTGCAGTTCATAGCCTAGAGCCTGGCACATAGTGGGTATTTAGTAAATGGTGGCCATTGTCTTTCCTTATAAATACCACAGAGGTTAGACTTAGCTAGGGTTGAATACAAATAAACACTGCTTCATTGCCACAGTTTTGTGACACTTGTCAGATGAATGAATTAAAATTCAGTATGATCCCATGGATTGTCCAAGGTCAAGTCTTAGTAAGAAGTGTAGATAGGTTGACTGATCCCTCATTGTCAGATGATCCTAGGCATATCATTTAGAAATTACAAGAAAAATTTGCAGGAATGTTCAGTTACCGCCATGGCTTATGGTAACACTGAGATCAGATAATATTTTGGGTTTATCTCAAGCCCCTTGAGCCAAACTGCACTTCCTTTTACCTTGCTTAGCTTTCAAGGATATAAAGAGAAACACACATAGGTAAGGGAATTTTCTAGGTAAGGGGGAAACCTTACTCAGGGCGATTGGTTGGTTATTCGTAAAGAGCCAGCAATTAGGCTCTAATGAGATAATTAAAGCTGTGCCAAGGGAGACAGAGACTGATTTGTACTGTCAAGGGGGAACGCTGAGGTCTGAAATTTCACACAATCACACTTTTCCTCATTCAAGCAGCTCAGAATTCATTTAGTTAGCAGTGAGCAGAGGCACCCCACTGGCTCCCTTAATTACAACACAGGGGCCCTCTATGTAAACACTAGAGGAATGTTACACATGATAATTCATAAATCACATGACTGTAAATTTCCTCTTGGGTGGACATTAGATTGCAGACCAGTGCAGATTTTTCTTTTTTTTTTTCTGGACATGCAACCTTCCTTCACTTAATCATTGATCATGAAAGCATTGTGTTATTGGGGATGATTTTTTTTTCACAGTTCAAATTCCTCCAGTATTTCTATTCTTTCCAAGCCCAAGGATGAAGTGCTTCTGTTTCTAATCACCTTAGTGGCTCCCCTGAGTTTCGGATGGGACCTTGGAGGTGGTGGGCTTCTATTTATTTTTTTGGTGTAAGTGAAAAGAGAAAGAAAGAAAGGAAGGAAGATGGAAAAAGAAGAAACAGAGCTTTGAGAAGTTTTTTTTTTTTTTAAGTTAACTTTTCTGATTACATGGCTAGATAATAAAAGGTTCCATGAGAAAGATTAAGGCTGGAGGCCATATTGTGATGAGGGAAGCAGGGCTGACTTTGGAAGCCCACATGGCAATTTGGGGGGTGGAGGGAGGGAAGGAGCCACTGGTCTCCATCATGTGCCTAGTGGGTTGAGTAATACAGACAATTACTTTGCAGGGTGTCAGGTATGGAGGGGTGCGAATTGAACTAATATAGTTTACATATCCTACTTTACATGTTTGTATTATCATTTTTAATGCAAACCAAGACATTGATTCTATTTTCTTCACATTTCTAGCTGAACTCACTCACTGCCCCTTATTGACCACTCCAGTTCAAACCCGGATTCAGAACCCATTTGGGTTGCGGCCAAGCGAATCCCTTGGTTTTGTTGCTGCACATGCAGGAGGCTCCCAGGAGCTTTCCCCTCGACTTCAAGTCCAGCTCCTACCTTCAGCCTGCCTCTGGCTTGTGCCGCTACAGTCCTTAAGAGGATGTCAGGCTGCCATCTTAGGAGATGGAGACGCCCATTTTCTTTCTCATCTCCCTGAGAACATTCTTTCTAGCATTCCTGTTTTTCTCTTCCCGTAGAGCAACAGATGACAACCTTCCTAACACTGTGACCCTGTCATATAGTTCCTAATGGTATGGTGACCCCCCCACCCATAAAATTATTTCATTGCTACTTAATAACTGCAATTTTGCAACAGTTATGAATTATAATGTAAGTATGTGAGATACAGGATATCTGATATTTGACTCCCAAAGAAGTCTTGACCCATAGGTTGGAAAATCCTGCTCTAGAGCCATAGGCCTGATCCATCTTGGGTTTTGGTCCCAGAGAATGGTCTATGTAAAATGTTGCTTCTGGTGCTGAGTAACAATTAATCCCAGTATTGCCAACTGTCCATCAAGTGCCTACATTTTTCTATTTATTCCAGGCCCAGGCAGAAGTAAGCACCTGAAAACACAAACTAATCAAGGCATGTAGAGGTTCATGATCATTCTCCCCGGAGACCATCCTAGCAAAGTACTGTATCTTTGCAAAGACACGGATGGAACAAGGTTCTTTTCCATTTGCCATAGCCTGGGGGAGAGTTTTGTTATTCTCTTGGAAGTGACCCTAACAAAACCCGAGTATCGCCATTTGGTGATTAATTCTTTCTTGACTTTTCAGGGTGGTTTTGGGCCTAGACCTGGCTTGATTTCCCAAGTTAGACTTGCATGTGGTTCAGACGTGAAGAAGAATGAGCCTCTTCTGTGCTCTCCCCCACTTTGAACTGAATCTTAAACTACTGGCTGTTGAGATAAAAACATAGCTTGTACTTTGGACCTTGAGATTTAACCTAAGTTCTCTTAGCAAGTTTCTATTACAAAGGGGTTTTCTTTCTTTCTTTCTTTCTTTTTTTTTTTAAAAATCAGTAGATATACAAGCAAATATAAATCATTTACAAAACTACTATATTTTCACGTGTGTGTGTATACATATGTGTGTGTGCCAAAGTTTTCCTTTACTTAAACTGAAAATCATTTCTACAAAGATTATTATTATTGTTATATATTTGGGTTTGTGTGAGTTTATGTGCACCATGTTTATGCAGAAAACAGAAAGATTCTACAGAAAACAGAAGGGATGTCAGATCCTCTATGATTTGAGTTATAGGCAATTGTGGGCTTGCTAATATGGATTCCAAGAACTGAACCTTGGTCCTCTGCAATAGTAGTAAGTGCTTTTAACCACTGAGCCATCTCTACAGCCCCAAATTGGCAGTTGTTTTATCAAAATTTATAGTGGAGTCATGGGCAGTGGAACACTCACACTGTTGAATAGGAAAAAGCCAGTATGAACACTTAATGTTGCCTTTCAAGCACCGGGACCAAGCTCTCTGCTCTAGTACTCAAGCTGAGTCCCTTGTATCATAAAGCCCCAGGTTGCCTATTGCTGCTCCAGACCCAAGTTTCTCTACTTTGCTAGGATTAAGCTGTATTGGCAAAATTCCATTGAGGCAACATCTTACAAATGGTATCATGTCAGATATATGGCATTATTAAGTAATTTTAGGGAAAGAAGAGATTAGAAGATTTTTAAACGACACCACGAAATGTCTTCCTCCAGCCCCAGATGCCCTTTGGATGTCTCCTCGTCTCTCTCTTCTTCCTAAGGAAAAGAGGCCATGAATTTGAAAAAAAAAGTGGAGAGGATTATATGGTAGGGTTTGGTGCAGGGAGAGGGTGGGGAGAAATATAGTTATATTGTAAACTCAAAAATGAAATAGTAAGTACAGATTTGGGGGGAAAAAAGAAGTATCTAAACTGAGACTTGAGCTTGTAAACCATCACTGGCTGGGGTTAGTCAGGAAAGCAGCAAGATGCAGCTGTTTTAGGGTGGCCAAATGCATAAGAGTAAGACAGCCACATCGTCTCCTAGTTTTGATTGGTTTGTAATCACACCGGGTTCATGAGCACAACTGTTTAAACTTGCTTTTCCAGAACCTCATTAATCTTTGCTATTGGCTCATCTCCTGTTTCCAAATATGACCTCACCCCGAGGTTCTGCCTCGTGTTGAGCAGCTGGGAAGCATTTCCCTCACTCAGTCCAGGACAGTCAATGTGGAAGTCGACCCCCCCCCCCCCCCCCCCCCCCCCCCCCCCCCCCCAACCCCGAGCTGGGGCTTGTTTCTGAGCTTTTCAGAATGAATCACTGGAGTGTGGGGATTTGGTGTGGATTACTAGCCAAGCAATTATCTGACCGTGTTTAGTTCAGAACTGAGGGCTTTGGAAAGAACTATAGCCCATGCCCTGGAACATGAGCTTATCACAGGACAGGATCAGTTATGGATCCTAGTTATTTTTTTCAAAACTTTTGTATGTCTCTCTCCCCAGCTGACCTCCTGATTATTTCAAGGGTGACTTGGGGTAAGATTCAAAGCCATAAACTAAGGAGTGAATTTAGAGCTGGATTTTTCAGTAAGGTTCTAAATTCCTCTCTTTGTTCTCCAAAGGTCCATCTGACTTTTCTTTGCCACCTCAAATAATAACACTGATCCGTTTGGTCTCATTGGTCAAGTATCTCATCGCTCAGGCCACACAGGTCTCTCCTGAACCTTGACTTGTAAATTATATTGCTCACATACATTTCCTAAGATTGACTATCTCTTATTTTAGTTTCCTGAGGTAGGATGCTGCTTTTGGTTTTGCGATGTTTTTTTTTTTTTTTTTTTTTTTTTTTTTTTTTTTTTTTTTTTTTTTTTTTTCTCATTTCGTTTTAGAAGATGTTTCAGCTAATTGAGTCCCCAGGAAGCCCTAGCTGTTATCCCTTGTTGGACCTGTGATGGAATATCATGCTAAGTGGCCTTCAGGTCTGAGTGCCCAAGAGGCATTAATAACGAGACCCTCTTGTAGACTGAGAAAGTTTAATTCGTCTAGCTGAATTTACACCGGCTGAACTGAGAACTGAAGAAGCGTGCTCAGATGGAATAAATAAGAGTATTTCTTCCAAAGAGCAAAGGGAACAATTCTCTCAAAGCGAGGTTAGTTGAGAAAGCAGTAGCAAGACGAGGAACGCCCAAGAAGCTTGCGGGAAGTAATGTGGGGACTTGAGTTCTATTTTGTATTTGCTTATACTTGTACCTTTTCAGTTGTGCCAGTGGTTCTAAAAATAAGCAAAGGAACAACCTTTTTTTAGGGAAGGAAAAGTTGAGGATACAAGGACAGGTACCTCCTTCTTCTCCCTCCCCTGACACAAGCTGTCGAGTGTGCAATGTAATAGGTATGATGAGTTGTTGTTCTGTCTTGGGGGGCCTGTACTTCTTGTGTTACAAAGCTTCATTTGACTCTTCCCACAGTCCTATAAGGCAGGTACATAAACATCCTGTTAAAGACTCTAACACTAAGGGTTGAATGAGTTGAAATGTCCATGGTTGCATGACTAGGAAGCAGAGGAAGTGTTCTGCCTGATTTTAGCCCACACGCTCAGAAACATGTCTGCATTCTTGGCTCAGGTTGTCAGTCCCATGTACCTTTGGGAACCAGTGCCCTGTCTAGCTATTGTAAAGTGATAAGGTAGCTTCAGGCCGACAAGGGGAACAGAAAGTCACCTTTGAAACACACCACTCACAGCTCAGCCTCCTCTCTCAGGGCACAGGATGCAGGTCTTCTTCAAAATAAGACTCTAGTCCTTTAAGATGCGTTACTTGGAAAATGTGTGGTAATATGTATGATGCGCTGAACATCGTGCAGGGTGTGCATGGGTCTCTGAGATAGTGTTTAACAAAGAACAGACAACTTCATGGCAGAAGAGAAAACTATGAAGGGTCAAAGGGCATTTATATAAATATTATGGTTCTGACTGACAATGATGCCCAGGGATGAGGAAGGCTTGACTGGAGCCTCTATTGTCTATTTGAAGAATGCAGAGCTACTGTACTTCAGAGAACTGAAAGATGTTATATAGTAGAAGAGACCAAAAAAAAAAAAAAAAACCCGCCAAGGAGAACAGCTGTTGTTAATATTTATCACAACCTTGCTGTGTACCCATGAGTGAGCCAGGTACACAGAGAGGAAGTACTGGAAACACCTGGAAAGGCCCAGAACTGGTAGGCATTTGCTACCTCCACAAGGCACAAGACAACATGTAGCTGATTGTCATCTATATTAACATGACTATGACTGACTGTTCAATGTAGTTTCATAGAATGCTAGAAAAATGTTTGGCTTCAAAATCTTAACAGTGTCTAGCTTGTTGATTCCTTGCATTGTAGAAGTATGTGACCAAGTATTCTTGAGGCAAACACAATTATAGATTATAGATTTCTCTGAGAAAGGTCTCTGTATGTGCACATCTGTATCAGGTCTTTTTCCAGTACATAAAGTGGATAAGGGATCTTGGAAATCTCTCTGTGAAGCTCTAAGTCACATCAATTCTGTTCCATGCCCTCCCATCTCTCTCGCTCTTTCTCTCTCTGTCTCTCTGTGTATACATACAATTTTAGGAGGGGGTGGCCATTTCTGATCATCTAGAAAGCAAGAAACCCAGGAAACAAAGTTTTCAGTGTCCTTTATGATTTAAGCCCAGAAGACATGCACTACCTTCTATAGTATCAAAATGGGCAAAGAAATTAAAGATTTTCAAAGATGCGAGAGAAATTAAAATAGGTCCCATAATTCGGTGGAGGATGCTAACATGTGTCTTACTTCCTTTGTTACTCTGGTAGAATACATGACCAAAGCAAGCTAAAGAGTTCAATTTAGCTCACATTTCAAGGTTATAAGCATACACTGTGGGGAAGTCACAGGGGCAAGGGCTTGGTATACCTGGTGCCATTGCATTGTGGAGAATGGTGAGTGCTTATGCTTATCTTACTTCCTCCTTTTTATACAGCCTAGTGAATGGTGCCACCCACGGTGGTCACGGCTTCTTATCTCAACTAACCCAATCAAAATGACATCCCTCAGGCATGCCCTAGGGAATCCCAGGTGATTCTAGATCTCATTAAGTTGACAAATGAGGTTAAATATCATTGCATCACATTGTAAGAAGAGCTTGCAGGATGGAATGTCTGTTGATATGGTAGTACTTAAGAAGTTCAATCTAATACAATATTAAAACCATGAAGCTTTGCACAATTCTTCACAAGCATTTGCACTGATGACACCCAATCTTCCTTCCTTCCTTCCTTTTTTTTCTTTCTTTTCTTTTTCTTTTTTTTCTTTTTTCTTTTGTTTTTTTTTCAAGACAAGGTTTCTCTGTGTACCCCATGGCTGTCCTGTAACTCACTCTGTAGACCAGGCTGGCCTTGAACTCAGAAATCTGCCTGCCTCTGCCTCCCAAGTGCTGGGATTAAAGCCATGCATCACTACTGCCCAGCAATGTTTCTTAAAGAATAAGTGTCTGTATATTCTCATTTGGTCAGAACTTGATGTTATAGTTAAGTGAGTTTTGGAACTGTAAATTTGACCTTACATTGTGTGCTCTTACCTGACATCTGCATGTTAGACTCCTTGAGTTGGGAGAATTTAAAATTTTTATCCTTGACTCCACCTCAAATTTATATAAAAATTAAGAGTGCAAAGATTCACCTCTAGTCATCTAGCTAGATGCATCTGTTTTAATATTTTGTCTCATTTTCTTTTATTTTCTCATTTGACTCATTTAGACCCTTACCATCATGATGATGATGATCAAATTCATGAAGGTTAAAGCAGATACAGTGTTACTACTTAGTATATAGACAGTATTTAAATTTCATTAATCACACTAGTAATGTTTTCATATTGGCTTTCTCCCCTGAACCAGCGTCCTAGTCTGGGTCCCAGGTTGTTTTATCTTGTCATATATCTCATGGTGTAGTGTATGCTAGCCTGGATCTAGCTACGTAGCTCAGACTGGGCTTAAATTCACCACTGTACTGCCTCTACCACACAAGTACTAAGATCATAAAACAAGCTGCTCTTCTAGATTCAGGGCACTTCTTGTTTAAGATCGTCGATGCACAGTTTTATTTCTACCCTGAGAGAACCACAAAGCCATAGACTATAAGCCACAGCAGCATGCTTAATGGGTGGGAAGTTCTGTTGGACACTGAGCCAGGAGGATGGAGCCTATACAAGACAGCAAGAAGTCTGACCACAGAGGGAGGTCTGGCATGGGTAGGGTACCACTTCTGAAAAAGCTGGTTAGCACCAGCAAACCAGGGCCTCCATGTTGATATTTCTTATACCATCTGAACTTAACCAATCCAAAAACACATAACATTCCAAGCCTACCATGGTTTTGGCAGACAGATACGGTTCTTGGCTCCAGCCCTACTTCAGGGAGTCTAGCGCATCTGTGTGGGATCATTCACAAGGACTGGGATAATTCTTGTCAGACCTAGGACATTCCGTGACTTAGTCTCCTAGCTCTTAGGATGAGGGACTAGGGAAGACCTGACCTTGGCACTTCCTATCTCCATCTTTTTCAATGATTCTAGCTGACCTATTGTGTGTCACCTCGTCCTTAGTGTCCTTAACCTCACTTTTCTGATTTATAATATCAGGGTTTGAGGCTGAAACCTCTAGGTTTCCTTCCGGCTTTTGTATTCTCGGAAATCTCTGTTGCCTAAACCTTTTAAAGTCTGAATTAAACTCACAGATTAAGATGAATTACCCAAGGGGCTGGACATATTGCAGAAGAAAACTCCTCAGGGCCCCAACAAGCCTGCGTTTTTTGGAGCATGCTTTCTTTTTACAGCTGTGAAGAGAGCTATCTGCACACAAGCTATAACTTCATATGACTAATGGTAACCATGGCGACCACTAAATATTCCTTCTAGACCTTGCATCTGCACAGCTCACTGGAGCAGAGGAAATAAATGTTGCTGCTTTGAAAAATGATAAAAATAATCCCAGCTAGCTACAGGCTGGGAAAGAAAGGAGCGCTCTTACACCTGAAGGTCAAACCATTTTATCTTGGTTTTTTGCTCAAGGCTTTCACGAACCTTGAGAACTTTGGTTACCCACTGAATGGGGAGGTCTCAGGCCTGAGGGCTTATCATTAGGAGAAGCACCTGAGTAAGTTTTGAAGAGGATTCTGGGGTCCTGACAATATATGATGACCCCTATGCTGAAATAGGAATGTGAACATTCGAACACACACACACACACACAGAGACTCCTCCCAGGCATCCAGCAGCTCAGGATGTCAGGTTGTGTTATTGGTTTAAGGGAAGACTGGCCAAGGTCAAGTGGGAGTCTGACAAAACAGAGACCAAGAATGATAAGGCTTGCCGGAGAAAGCAGGAGATGGGAAAACACAGGCAGAGAGAATATCAAGAGGTAATGCTCCAGTGAATAGAAGCCTGCGTAGGGCAGCTAGACACAGAAACTCTTTTAGAGAATAGTTGATAGCATCTTGGGTAAACATGAGGTACCATTCAGGAATTCTAAAGCCCTCTAGAATAGCCCAGGACAGTCATGCAGGAATATGAATGACCACATTAATCATTGGTGATAGACAGGGGTATAAGGACCTTGGGATGGTATGACCCATCTCAAGGGTCCATTATTATTAACCTATTATTAGCAGGAGGGAAGACATATCCAGGGCTCTTCACATTTTGATTTAAGTGAAAGTTTTGAATTTATTTCAGTGTGAAATTCTTAATTCTGAATGCAGACATGGTACAGCTTGTCATTTTGCAACCTCTGAAGTTATGGGTGATCTTTTGAGAATGAAAGTAGAAAGTGCTAAAGTGATAAAAGCTCTATACACAATGACCATGAGACCACAAACCTTCAGTTGTTGTGGATGTCTACGATGCTCTCTGAAACTGAACTCTTCAGTGGTTACACTGTGTGTGGTTTGGAGAAAGCTGCCAACAGAAAGAAGAAAGTTGGTATGGGCAGATGTGAATGTGGGGTGCAGAGAAATATACTCCACAGTCTGTCTCGGATGTAAGACACCTTTTAAAGGGGCTGCTCTGCCTCCCACAAAACCCTTCTCAATGACTTGAGCTGCAATATGCAGTATGTATGCAGTATGTAGACAGAACAGGAGCCTGCGATAGTATTTAGAACTGGACGCTGAGCCAGTCGTTTGCTTTAGAGGAGTCTGGGCTCCACAGATAGATGGAAAACTCCTGACAGGTGTGAAGTACAAAAGGAGAGGGGAGATGGCCAGTCTCGGAAAGAAGGCCAACAGACAGCACACACAGACGTGACCCAAAGGTGACTCTGGCTGTTGCCCAAGGGGCCTGAGCATTGGGCACTTTAGAAAGCAGAGGATGCTTTGAGTCTTTGGAAAATCACAGTGGCTCGCTGGACCATGGAGTCACTAAAGGGAAATCTGAAAACTTGAGAGAAGAAGAGGGACTTGGAATCCCAAGTCCAGACAGAGCTGAAGAGATGTTTTAGGGCAGGGCCAGCCTCCTGTGTAACACTGTCTTATGGGGAACTGCTGGGATGCACGATGAGAAGCAAAGAGAATTTATCCCTCTTTCTATGAAGGACTGAAGCTTCAAATATAATGAAAAATTGAGAATACACAAATCAACTTGAGCAATGACATATAAGCTTATTAACATGAATATGCACCATATAAGCTTATTAACATGAATATGCACATGATATAAACACATAAATGGAATTCAAAGAAAAAACAGATGGTTAAGGTTTTAATACACTCTTCATAGGGGACAAAGAATGGGGTGTGGGGGGGGCAGTGTGCACATGCGCATGCATGTGTAGGCATATTTAGAGGGGCAGCCAATGTATTTTAGCATAAATGTGGGAGCTTGCTATTTTGATTTTAGGATGTCTTCCAGGAGCTCAGACGTTAAATGGCTGCTCTCCAGTTTTGTGTTACTGGAAGGTGATGTGAAATTTATGAGGTAGGAATGGTTGGTGGCCTGCTGGTCACTGCTTCTGTGTCTTTAGAGCAGATTTCAGAACACTGGCCATGAGGTAAACAGCTTGGCTATGCCGTGTGCCTCTGCCATGATGTACTGCCTCAGACCCAAGGTGACTGGGCCATTCCATAATGGGCAGAATCATAGACTGACACTGTAGAAGTCCTGGCAAGCAAAGGCACTCAGCAGAGAGACACGTGGACATGTATCTTTCCTTTGACTATCTGACTATTGACACAATGGACCCAAGAACTTGGAATTTCCCCCCAAGAATCTCAGGTTGAAGTCTGGTGCCAGCCGAGAGCTTGTTTCTTATAAAGAGATTTCACACAGTTTTGATAACTTATTAGACCTCTTCCTATTAGGAGAAACTTCAGCCAAGACAACGACAGGTCGCTGATGGGTGGATCTGCACCTTGACCTTCTTAGCTATATACCTAAGGTCCTTTATTTAAATCTAAAGCTCGTATCAGGACCCCAAAGATGGAGTTGAGGGGCTATCACTGAACCTCCTTATTTGATTAGTGAATTAGTTACTTCTTTGTTGTGATCAAACACCACGGCCAATAGCAACTTAGGGTTTACGGTTCCAAAGATTAATTAAGAGTCCATCCAGCGAGGAGGCATAGCAGCAAGCGCTAGGCATGGCGGCAGGAAGAGGAAGCTGAGAGCTCCTGTTTCAACCACTAGCAAGGAACAAACTTGAAACAGGGTGAGGCTTTAAAAGCTGTTGAAATCTTCCCCCAGCGACATACTTCCTCCAGCAAGGATTCACCTCATAAACCTCCGCAAACAGTGCTATCAGTTGAGGAAGAACTGTTCGATTACAAGAGCCTATGAGGGACATTTCTTATTTAGACCAACATAGTCTCAAGGACCAAATCTCCATTCTCTACCTTTCATCTTCCTTGTCTCTTTTAAGGAGGAATGGTTAAGCATAGGTTTCTAGGGCTGCAAAGGCTCAAACTCTGATTTCAAATAGTTTGGTAACAAAACAAAACTGAGTCCCATAGAGACCCTTTTATCTTTGTAAGTTGATTTGTCTCAGGGGCTTATTATAGTCATGGAGAGATGGCTAATTCAAGCCTGAAAAATAGACAATGAATATGTTCCTCGGGGCTGCAGCTGTAGGTGTGACATGGCTTTTAGTCTCTTCTGAAGAATGAATTTCACCTTCCTTTGTCAATGAAATTTTAGCAAGAAGAACGAAGATGACTAGAGTCATTCTTGTTGATGTGGTCTTTAGGCAAATAAGAACTTAACAGAGAGCCTACTCCTGCAGAGCAACAGGTTTGAGAGAGCAGGTGGGAAGAAGAGCGACCTTGAACCTGAGTCTTTAGTTAAGCATGTCAAACACCTTATATTGGGAGTGTCATTTGCTGAAACCCAATACCATGGTAGCTTGCAAGCACTATGGCAAGTATCTTAGTTAGCCTTTCCATTGCTGTGAAGAAACCCCATGGCCAAAGACACTCTTATAAAGGAAAACATTTAATTAGGTTTAGTCCATTATCATCACAGTGGGAAGCATGGCAGCATCCAGCCAGGCATGGTATGGGAGGAGCCAAGAATTCTATATCTTGATCTGAAGGCAGCCAGGAGGATGGTCTCATTTGCACTGGGCAGAACCTGAGCACTAGGAGCCCTCAAAACCCACCTACACAGTGACATACTTCCTTGTAGGAAGGCCACATCTATTCTAACAAAACTACACCTAATAGTGCCACTTCCCATGGGCCAAGCATATTTAAACCAGCACAGATAGCAAGTTCCTGCAAAAGTTGTGGGATAAAAGACTCATAGAACCATGTTGGGATTGTATAGCTTATTGCATGAACTTACAGTAAAAAACAAGGAGAAAGAACAAAGCTCAGGGCAGGTGGCACATAGGGAAAAAAGACAGCAGCTAACTTACTGGAATACAGAATGTTCTCCATGGGCTCATGTTTTGAAAACTTGGTTCTCAGTAGGCAATGCTCAGGTAGCTTGTGGAGGTTATTGCATGGACACCTTACTGGAGGAAGTAGGTTACTGGAAGCATTCCTTCAGGGTCTGTTCTGATATCACCCAATCCTTCTTGATGCGAGGCAAAGAATTTTCTCTGCTACTTGTTTCTGCTTCAAATGTATTTTCCAAGCTCATGGGGACACAGGACCCACAGACAACTCTTTGAAACTGTGAGACAAAGTAAATGCCCCATCCTTTCATTGGCATCTGGTCACAGCTGCACAGAAGTCGGAGAATATAGCCTACTGCCCAAGTCTCGAATTACACAGCATTTCTCTGCTCCCTCTCACCTGCATCAGCTTTCTTCCTGGTGATGTAGATATGAGGACCAGAATCAGGGAATAGCAGGAATGATCCAAAGATGCAGGGAATACACCTGAAAGCTGGGGCATATTTCCTCTCTGAGGAAGGTGTATGGGCAGGTGTAACAGGACACCGCTACAGCTCAGATTTACCTCAAGAGCACTTGTATGTGTATTTTCTTTTTCTAGGTAGTGGCTACACAGGACGCCAGGCATATGCAGAGGACTTAGGGGTGGCATAGCTTTTGACTAGTAAGTGATGTATATGCCTTGCTTAATTCACTGGTTAGCTGTATAGCTTTCAGGCTCTTGACTCTAGAGTGTGCAGTATCTTCTGGCCAGGCTGGTGGGTGGAAGCATGCTGTAGCTCTTTCTTAGGACTTCTGCAATAGTAGCCAGGAATAGAATCTGTTATCTTGCTAGGATGGGTTTGTGGTACTTCCCCTGGAACTGGAACGGGTTCATATAAACTAGTCAGGTGAGATGGGTTTGGTGTGAGTTCCTTTTCTTAAGAAAGTAAGTCAGCACCATATGTGTGTAGTCTTTCGACCTATAAATGCCCCAGACATGCATATATAGGGTAGGAGGACCTGCCAACAAAAATGAAGGGCACATTCGTATAGAAGGGCAGAGAGAACAAGCCGACTCAGGAAGGGAGGGAGACAGATAGTCAGGGAGCTGGAAGAACCAGAAAATGCTGCGCAGAAGCTTTCTGTCCACAAGTCCTTGCTGAGCTCAAAGAGGCCACTCATACCGCAGAGAGATCTAAGTAGTTACACCTATCTAGAGAAAGATTCTGGCAAAGCAGGCATGCTGCTGCCATTCAGGGTGTCTACTCTCCAGGGTGTCCACTGTCCACTGCAAAGAACAGCGTGAAAGAGACCAAGATGCGGGCTTCCGTCAGGATCACAGCCCTCCAGATTGGGACTAATAGCATCCCACTACCTGCCTCTCTTCCCTCGACTCTTCTGAGGGATTTGCCTACGTGCACTTTCATGTTCAGATGTCTAATTCTGACTCGGAAAATTGCTAGTTTCAACTCCTTTGCCAGATGGCTGAGAAAAGAGCAATTGACTGTTTGCGCTCTAAATGTCTGTGTCAGAGCCCAAAGCAGCCGATTCCAATTAACATAAAGAGCAGAGTGGTTGCTTCTCTTAACAAATGAAAGCCGTGTAATATGAAAGGACGGGCTTGTAAAAGTGAAGTGATGGGGATGTGGAGCAGGGGAGACTGCAGCCTCCTAGCAGGGAAAGGCAGGCTCTTGTCTTAGATGCTCGCCACCCAGTTGGGGCTCTGGGCTCTATGGAATGACAGGAATATCAATCAGGCTCTCCAGGAGGCCTTCATCTCCACGGACCCCCAACCCCGCCCCACTGTGCCCTTGGTTTCTTTCTGCTTAGCTGAGCAGAAAGCCTGGATCTGGGAGTCACATGGCAGACACGGCTTTGTTTGGGTGGCCCACCATGGCTGTGTCAGCGTACTCAGATATGAGGCATTTCCAGAAAGAAATGATGATCTTTTTAATAATGAGATGGATAAAGCTTCCCGCTCTTTAAAGTTATTTTTTCTGGGTATTCTTTGAGATCAAAATTTAAAATATCTGGACAGAATATTAGTCCATCCCTCCTCCTTTCCATCGACTGTTTCTTTCTTCCATGAATATTCATTTTAATTAGTTTCTATTTTTACATATGGAACACACACACACACACACACATACATATATATACATAAGTATATGGTTTTTTTTTTTTCCCCTTCTGTTTTTTCCTCTAGAAAGGGTGGCATACTATATAACCTATCTTGCACTTTTGGAGCCACTGAACAATGCCTTCTGGGGCTCTTTCCATATTAATACTCAGAGAGCACCTTCTGTCTCTCTTCCCTATACTATATTCGCTTATATGAATGCTACAGTTCACTTGGCCAGGATTGCCTTAGGTTTGGGCCCTGGATTTCCAGGGTTTTGTTTATTTGTTCTGTTGCTATAACAAGCGTTTTTCTGGCACATCACTTCTGGAATTCTGGGTTTTGACTCCTCTGTTCGCATTGGGAAACCAGAGCCCTGTGCCTTGATCAAACCCTGCTGAAACTCAGTGTCTGACTTGATTCAAACATGGGCTTTTGAAAACCTTTCTGGCTGGGTTTCTCCAAGATGGACTGCTGCTGGGGAGAGCTGGGCCTCTTTTAAAAGCATTTATATCAAGTGTATACTAAATACAAATGGCCATGGCTCCGGGGGTATGTATGTATGTGTGTGGGGGGTAGGGACGTGAGCTAGAGGTGAGTTTCTGACCAGCTTCCCAAAGCCACTTTGCCCTAATCCCCAGACCTGCAGAGATGATGAAACCCTGTCTCTCTGATTAGGTTAGGAAACCATAATATTTCTAAAGATGGTTAAAAAGCAGAATGTTTCCCTATCAACCTCTGATTGCTTGACACTGGAGAGAGATTCACACAGACAGTAGGGCTTTTGGTCTCAACCCAGAGGTGGCAACTCTCTGTTGCTGCGCACAGGGGCTCACCCACCCAGAGGACCCCAGGGCCGATGTCCCTGCCTCCAGTTTCCTTACTTTTTCCAAGGGAAGCAACTGCCTCTCTATCTTGTCACTCAGAAGTCATTGATCTGTGTTAATATTGAGGCTAATGTCTAGGCACTGCCCACAGAGAGTACTGCCATCCAGAGGGAGCTGTTTTGCTAGGATGACAGTGTGCCACATCTCCCAGTCCCTCCACGTGTGCACATTTCTGTTCTGAGGTCACAGTCTATCTGTCCTGACTTCCCTGCCTCCCTCGGATGTAGACATTAGACACAGGATAACAGGGCTTGATTATGCAGGTCCCATCTGTGTGCTGACTGGACTCCTGACCTCGCCATGTTGTTTTTGTGGTTCTCTTCTAGTGAGTGAAAAAAAAAAAAAAAACATAAAAATGGTGATGCTTTTCCATCACTGTTTTGAAACATCACCGTGACCTTATATAGGTAAACAGTAAATCAGTAATAGTAAGTATCAAATACAAATGAGATATTCATGTGGCAGCGAGAATAGGAAGATGGAAGTCTTCACATTTGGCTATCCTTTTTGTTAGTATGCAAATCATATCAGAGACACTTGACTGGAAGTGTTTTTGCTTAATTAACATTATCTTCAAAGTTCTGTGGTTTCAGAAAGCACAAGAGTAACACTCATTATTCTATACTAGGTATAAGTACAGGGCAGGAGAAATGGCTCAGTGGTTAAGAGCACTCACTGCTCTTGCAGAAAAAGCATGCCCAGTTTTAACACTCACATGGCAGCTCACAACCACCCGCAACTCCAGTTCTAGGGGATCTGACAGCTTCTTCTGGTTTCTGCAGGTTCCTCCACACAGAGGGTGCATATAAACTCACTCAGAGTCACATACAAACACATAAATAATAAATAAATAATATTTCAAACAAACAAAGAATCCAATATTTAGTGTTGGGACAACCATATATGCTGTCAGGAAACACTGTATAATTTTCATTGCCTAAAATTAAGTAAATTCAGTTGTTACATTTTTGCTTCTCCAATAAACCAAACTGTTTTAAAAATGTATATATATTTAAATACAACATACATAGTATATATATATATATATATATATATATATATATATATATATCTACCGAAGTCAAGAAAATTAATATATCTGCAATCACATATAATTTCATTTTTTTGTGCATATGGCAAAAATTCCTGAGACTCACTCTTTTAGTAAATTTCCACCATCATTATTATCTGTAGTTTTCATGATATATTAGATCTCTAATCTTATTTATCCTAAATAACTGATATTTTGGCCCTTTTGACCTCCATCCTCTCCCCATAACATCTTTCTATTTCTGGGTCTTTAAGCTATTTTATTTTAAGGTTCCAAATACAAATGAGATCATACAACATATTTTTTTCACCGCTGTACCTAACTTAGTTTATTTGAAACTGTACAACTCCGAGATAAAACATAGAAAAATTCATGATCTAACTTTGGTAAGATTTTTTTTAATACTTCATCAAAACCACATGTAATAGCAAAAATAAACAAATGGAATACATCAAAGGGGGGAAAGTACACAGCACAGGAAACAATTGAATGCTGGTGAGGCAGCCAATGGATTGGGAGGAGATATTGGGGAACCATGTATTAACTATAAATTCCTAGTCAGAATTTATAGGGGACTCCAACAGCCCAATAGCACCCCAACTTCAAAACATCCAGTGACCAGGCAAAGGATTCAATGGAAATTTATTTAAAGAATGAAAATGGCCAACAGGCATGTGAAGCAAAGAGACAGCAGACACCACGGGTTGAAAGCTTTGAAGACAGAAACATACAGTTGGTGAGAATGTATACTGATACAACTATTATGAGGGCAGGGTGGAGGTCATTTATTATTATTATTATTATTATTTCTTAACAACTTAATACACACAGACAGATACACACACAAGGACACATACACACACAGAGGCAGATACACACACAATTACACACACAGACAGATGCATACACAGACAGACACATATACAGCCAGACAGACAGACAAATAGACACACACTCACATAGACAGACAGACAAATAGACATACACACAGACAGACAGATACCACACCCCCACACACACCCCACACACCCCCACACACATACACACACACACATATACACACATGTACATACACACACAAACACTACTGATTATACTTTCCTGTCTCAACATCTTTTATTTCTAACATACCCCCTATCGATCTACCTACTTTCCTACAAGTCTCTATCTTAAAAAAAAAAAAGAATTAGGAATAGAATTGAATGTTCTATTCTTTCATGATTTTCTTATTGCCTCTTAAAGTTTAAAAAAGTTTATTTTTAAAATACTTGTTGAAGGGCTGTGGGAATTACAAAGATACCAATATTCATTTTTGTTGGCCAGGCATAGAGAGGAGGGGCTCATGGGCAAAGGGCTAAAGCCCTGGAGTTGGAGTCCAAAAAGATTGGAGATTAAGATCAGAACTGACATTACCTCTAAAGAGACAAAAGGACATCCCGAGAGACAGCTCAGAGAGTGAGAATCAGGCAGAAGTAGGGGCTGTGAGTGGCAGGTGGGTTTTTGTTTTGCATTGTAGAGAATGAGCACTTAGTCCATACACTCACCACACTCCTGAGTATGCACCAGCTCTTACCACATGCCGCGGGCACGTGTTGTATGCATGGAACATGGGAGACAGCAAGCACTTCATGGGACTATGTCCATTCAGACTTAACAGCTTAGAAAATCACTCAAATGAGAGTAAAAATTATGTTAAGACTCATAGACTTCCTCTCATTATAGTGAACTTTTCTGCGTTTAAATAATTCACTCTCTACAAATTCTGGAGCCAGAAGAATTTTCTTTTTAGAACATTAGAAACTATTTTATCTATGAAGAGCACAAATGGTCTTTGGTGAAATTATCAGTTTAATTCATGGGCTCAAGTCATGAAAATGCATGTGTTAGTTAGCACCCAAGTGCTCAGTGGGTAAGCTCAGTGTTTAGAGGTACCCGTTGCTCCATTTTGTTCTATGGTGCTCAAAAGCAAGTGACGGGCGTAGGGGGGATTGAGCCTCTTGATGTCTGATCCAAGCCTCCTCCCAGCCCTGTTTCAGAGCATACGATGTCTGCAGGAAAAATTGACTGACCTGCCCAACTCTGACATTTAGGTTTGGTCTGTTGTTCCCTTAAAATATTTTGTGTCTGGACCTATGTCTGGTTGCTACCCCTAAAAAACCGATATGCTGGTAGATAAACTAATCAGTATTGTTAAGATGAGCCTTGTAAGCTTTGAATAAGAATTGTGGCTCTTTTTTTACAGGATTCATTTCTTTAAAAATTTGGGCAAAGCTGGGCAAGGTGGCACCAACCTTTTAATTGCAGTACTTGGTGGGGGGCGGGGGGCAGAGGCAGGTAAATCTCTTAGAGTTCAAAGCTAGCCTGGTCTACATGTTGAGTTCTAGGCCAACTAGAGCTACATAGTAAGACCTTAAAACAAAAAACATAAAAAACAGAAAGTTGGGCAGGTTGTTCATTGGTCTTTTCAACTCAGGCTTTGTGTGTCCTCACAGAAGCACCATCATGGCCATAAATTATTGATGGGGGTGAGGATGGGGATGTAATCTCAGGAGGTTAGGGGCCATTAGCTGGGCTTCAGTTCAGTTCCCTGTTCCTCCTCTGCTGAGTGTAATTTGCTGCTGGCCTTTTTTATGCTATCAAAGCTTTGGATTATCAGAAGCAAAACACAAGTGGAAAGAACCAAACCTTCCCAGAAATAATAATGCACCTTTACCCACAAATAATTGCCCCAGTGACCCGAGGGAGTCACACCTGATCTTATCAGACATCGGCAGTGGAGATGAGTCTGCCGAGCGCAGCTAATGTTTACACAGTTGGTGGCCATAAGAATCACTGAGCAATCTTATCACCTGACTTCTGGGTCATTGTCCACTGCACCTCAACTGGAACTACTTGAATGTCCATTCATCTGAAAGGGTGATGGTTCAGGGCCCACAATTCATTTGTTCTCTCATTTGGTCCCCAGCTCTTATTATGTGCTCTGTGTCAGATACATGTTAGAGGCTAACAAACAGGAGCAGTGGAAACATGCTCCTGGAGAAGGCCAATGCAAGGAAGAAGCAGTATTGAGATCTAAATGGCAGTCCCTAAGGAGGAAGGTAGATGATGAGTTTGTGTAATATAGATAAGGCACAGCAGTATCCGATCATCTAGAAGCCGGACTTTTACTACAATGACTTGCCTTTGAATTCTCCCTCCTGTCCCCAGTTATCTAGTGTTATCTATCATACGAGGGATTAATGAGACAAACTGCAGAGCTCTTGATGCAACAGTTATCTTACGGTTTAGTTTCCCCTCGCATTGTAGGTAATGCCTGACACATTCCTGGTTTCACAACTCATAATACTCAATTACAGGTAGTTCAGTGTTCATCATGGGAAGCGTCAGTTTCTAAAGCTCCATATCTGCATGTTCCTGGTCTCATGTGGTCAACACTGACGTCACCTGGGTTCTCCAGGCTCCCGAAGTTACCTTCCATTCAGAACTTAGCAACAGCCTTCCAGCTCCCAGTGCACCCCCTAATCAGCACATGTAGGTTTTGGTTGGCCTTCAGGTACCCCCTTTCCCTCTAGCTACAGCCCTGAGCTTTTGATAATCCGCTACTGGCAGCTTTAAACTGCTAGATCTGCTCATGTGGCTTCACTCTGATTGTGGGCACCATTTGTCTTCCAAGCACCTTTAAGCCCAATTGATGTATGTTACCAAAGGTTTGAGAAGCATGGGTTCTCACTAGAGGCTCCGTAGGAGCCTCCCAAGGAAGTTCCTTGTTGCCCTGTGTTTCTCCTTTTCACACACTAAACTCAGTCCTCCTGCAATAGTACAGGGGCCGGTTTAACATATGGTGGCTTTATTTTTTAAAAAGATTTATTTTATTTATTTTATGTGTATGAGTACACTGTAGCTGTACAGATGGCTGTGAGCCATCATGTGTGTGGCTACTGGGAACTGAACTCAGGACCTCTGCCACCCCACTCGCTCGCTCCTGCCCTGCTCGCTCAGCATAATTCACTGTAGCTGTCTTCAGACGCACCAGATGAGGGCGTCCAATCTCATTACGGGTGGTTGTGAGCCACCGTGTGGTTGCTGGGATCCAAACTCAGGACCTTTGGAAGAGCAGTCAGTGCTCTTACCCACTGAGCCATCTCACCAGCCCCCATATGGTGGCTTTTGACCATGTTCCTCCTACCTCAAGCTTTGACTGTTAGGTCTTGACTGGGCTTAGAATGTTAAGAAGCCCTTCCTTTCTCCAGGAAGACCTGTTAATATGAGTTAAAGATCACCATGGGCCAAGTCCTTCAGAGCAGTTTACCCTCCATAGTCTCATGTTTCCTATTTTTTATTTCAAATTGGACTTTATTTTTACATAATTAAAATATTCCAAGAAGGAATTTTTATTTTACTATAAATAATGTCTTTACTTTCAATTCAATTAGAAATATAATTTTTTTTAAAAAAAAAATTAGCTTTTTTGAGATAACCCTTTACCCATATACCATTAAAACTAACTCCTTATGGGGCCAGATTTCCAAATGTCTTCTCCTGTGGTACTCTAGAGATGGTTTCCTGAAGTTTAGAGATAACGTTCCTTTATCTTTCTGTGCTGCTCTGTCTTAAATAGCTTCCCTTTCCCCTCTGTTCTCATGAGGGTTGGGCATATTCTATTCTGTCAAATCTTTCTCTGATTCATCACTTCATCTGCCACTCAATTAGACATCACTTTCAAGCATGGGTGCTTTTTTTCTACAAACTAACTTCACTTTCATTGTTTAGGATTAAAGGTGTGTACTAAGGGCATGTCTGTATTCCAGCCAGAGGGATTAGAGGTGTGCGCTAAGATTGAGCCACACCACAATTAGAAATGGTTATTTTCTGTAAATAATACAATCTTGGGGTTCACAGTGTGATCAAATATCCTGCAACAGAAGAGTTTTTGAAATTAAGTGGTCTCTTTAAAAGCAAGAAGATAAATTGAGGGGCGGGGACGTTGAGAAGACCCAGTCCCCTGTGCATTCAAGCCCAGACTGAAAACACACAAACATGAACAAGAGAGAGTTAATGAGCTCAAAAGAAAAAGGACCAAAGTTATCAAGTGTTAGCTGAACTTATTGGGTTACTTTAAAGAAATTTTAGGGCAATAAAATCAAATATGGTCATATGTAATATAACTTTCACAGACTATTCTTCTGACCAGTCTTTCTTTTAATATTTAATGTGAGATACACAGAACTTTGATGTTTCAGGCTTTGAATTCATGATTCTGTTCCAGATGTGCTTTTTGGTTACTTAGCTATCTATTTTACAAATCTCTGATTTGATAAATTGACAAAATTAACCCACAGGAGAAATCTAGGACCCATCTATCTATTAAGCCACATGTCTGGGTATGGAATCATGAACATATCTCCACACAGGTGACAGAATTGACATTAGAGCAATGGTGCTTACTTGGAGTCAAATAACTGGATCCTACTCTAACCTCCACTCTTAGTTGTCTGATCTGGGCAAGTTCTAGGTGCTTTTGTTGAGTCTCAGTTTTTCCATCTGTTAAGAGAGAGTTGAAATACCAGTCTTTACCTTACAGATGCATTGAGAATTTTGAATAGGTTAGTACACGTAAGGTTTATGGAGGAATGCCTGATGCACAATACTGGATAGGTCCCAGTTCTTATGATCACATTTCCTGCCATCTGCTTTTGCTGTACACTCATGTTTAATGGTGTTTAAGATGGGAGGGGGGGGTGCTGAAGGTTTTCATTGCTAATCAGCTTGGCAAATATTAAAAGTTGGATTTTTCTCTTCCTGAATAATTGTGTGTGTGCCTATATGGTTTTATTTTTATAAAGTATTCATGTTAATTTCTTTATTACTCAAGGGTAGATTGAATTTCCTTTTCCAATAATGCTGAAAATATTCTGCTCATGGGGCAGGTTCTTTCTCATCTTAATCAACAGGATTAGAATGTTATCCATACGTGGGAGCAATTTCAGTGAACATGTGAGCCCATGGAGTTCCTTTTATATTAGGGCCAAAGGAACATTTTAATTTTCTCTTTGTTATGTTCCAGACACATGCCGAACTGTATTGGGAATATCGCTATGAAATAAAGGAGCTCTTGCAATTCAGCACCTCCTACACACAGCTAATTAAATAGAATGAGGGGCAAGGAGCAGACAAGAATGAAGCTCATAAATATTATACATTTTTATTAATAACATACAAATGAACTTAATTAAAACTGCATTTTCCATGAGTTACAGTCTCACAGATTTGTCCCCCGTCTGAGGGCCCTGGTGGGCATGAAAATGTCCTGGAAATTTAATACCAGGAAACTCCCTGTTGCTTTGATACACTCCTCTCCCCACCCTCTGTTATTTTGCCACCTCTCCAGTCTCATAGACCTGCATGTTTACATCTTCTGTTTTGCTGGTACTTAGGCATTAGCATCTATATGCTGTTTCTGGGTTCCAGAGGAGCCTGTGCTCACAGTGACAAGTCTTGATACTTTAAAGATTTAAATGTGAAGCTGGGAAGAAAAGTCAATGAGAACTTACTCTACCAGCCCGAAGACCTGAGGCTGATCCTCAGAGCCCACATCAAAAGCCAGGTGTGGTGGAGTGTACCTGATGTCTTAGCATGGAGAAGCTGGGTCCTTGGAGGATCCTCTGAGCTTGGCGGTTAGCTCGTCTTCCTAAGCAAGTGCACTCCAGATTCAGTGAAAGAGCCTCTCTCAAAAGGTGAGGCAGAGAGTAGAAAGAGACATTTAATATGAACCCCTGGTTTCCACATGCACACACACATACGTGCACATGGACACAGGAATATACAAGCACGTCTCCCTTCTCTAAAGATTCAAACCAAAACTTAGATGTTACGATATGGAAGTGGTTTGTCCCCTAGTGGCTCAAGCATTGGAGGCTGGGTCCTTAGTGTAGTTATGGTGAATCCTAGTGAGAAGTTCTTAGGTCACTGGGAGCTCTCATGGAATCCTGTTTTTGTGTTGGTACTGCCATAAAAATCTCAGAATCCCTCTTTGGACTCCTGCCTGGCAATGTGCTTGCTTGCTCCTGCTGGTACTTTCATGTCCTTACAAGGTGCCCACCAGAGCAGCCAGTGCCTGCAACGTGCTCTTGCACCTCCAGCATTGTGAGCTAAACAAATCTCTTTCTTTACTAGCTCCTTTTCTGTTGCTGTGATAAAATACCCCAACCAAAGCAACTCAAGGGATAAAGTCTCTCAAAGAGAGAAAGGGAAAAGAGAAAGAGACAGACAGAGACACACACAGAGACAGACAGAGACAGAGACAGACACACACACACAATGTGAAATGGGGGTAAGCTATAAAACCTCGAAGCCATTCTCAGTGACGTACTTCCTCCAGCAAAGTTCCATCTCCTGAGGATTAACCTCCTCAAACAGCACAACCAACGGGGGCAGGGGGGTATGGGGGGGGGGCAAGTGTCCAAACACATGAGCCTACGGGGACCTTTCTCATTCAGATCCCCCCCACACTCAGCTTCTGGTGTTTAGCTTCAGCAATGAAAAATGTACTGATATGCTCTTTAATCTCTGGAGCCTAAATTAGCGAGTTAGGCTGTCTCTTGCCATCGCCCTTTCCCCATATATAGCCAGACTTATGAGTGTGTGCTTTTCCTATGATTATTTTTTCAAAGTGTTTCTTCTACTCCAGAAGATCTTGAGACCAAGGATGATGACTGACTTGTTTTTCTTCTATTCCTCTGATGAATAGTAGACTCTTTACAACTTGGGGTGTGTACTAGGGCATTTTCAAAGCTTCAAGTTTTATGAATTGTTTACTAAATTGAAAATAACTGTTGTAATACAATGTATATATTGAAATATATGCTTACATGTTGACAACCATGTGAATTCAATTTTTATATAGTTAAGATGAAGAACAGATAAATTACACCACTTCCTAAATTCCCTCACCCATCCTTTCCTCACTTCTGAGTTCATACTCACTCCTCTCTTCCAGCAACTGTAGGCTTCCCTTCCTAGAGTATCATACACATGGCACCAGCAAAATGCTGTTGCTTCTCCATGTTGCTATAGGCATTAAGAATGTTCTTTAGCTGGAGAGATGGAAAGAATACCTGCTGTGTAATCATGAGGGCCTGTGTTTAAATCCCGAGGACCCAGGTAAAAAGCCAAGCATGGTTGCAGGTGTACCCTCAATGCCCGCACTTGGAGGGAGGTGGAGACAGGAGGGAAAAAGTGGGTGATTGAGCAATACATGGATGTTATCCTATGGTTTCCATGAACCACCCTCCTACATGCTCATAGAGATCAAACATAGACCTTACACATGCGTGCATACACACACACACACACACACACACACACACAATAAGAATAGTGTTTCTTTTTCATTATTGAGAATTAGAGTTTTAAAGTTTGTTGAAAATACAGAAAGGAACATACACTCAGAAGAACATGTAGAGAGGCTCAGGGGATTTCATGATATTGCTCCATTCTCAAGGATGTGACACTTTTGCTCAGCATTTGAAGATGAAGATTCTGTCCAGGGTCACATGACTAACAAACAGAAGAAGTAGAATTTAAAGAAAGGGCTCTCAGTCGGACATGGTGGCACATATCTTTGGACCCAGCACTTGGGAGGCAAAGGCAGCCAGATCTTTGTGAGCTCCAGGTCAGCCCGGCCTACAAAGCAAGTTCTAGGACACCTAGGGCTGTTATATGGGGAAACCCTGTCTTGAAAACCAAGTAACAACACAAATAAATAAGTAAATAAAAGGAGTGTCTTGATGTGAAATGGCATGTTCTTTCCACACTATCACCCTGCTTCTCAAGCTTACATCTCTGGTTCACATTCCTTGATGATCCCTCTGCCAATAGATCCAAAAACATTCATCCCATTTGCATTTCTTTTGAATGCTTCAGCACTTTACACACCTTTCTTGGCTCTTTGTAATGCGAAGTAGCATTTCTTTGTCTTGAAGTTGTAGAATAATTGGCGAATACAAATGGCTGGTGTGATATAGACCCAGAGACTGACCTGAGAGGCTAAGAGGAAGCATGAAGGTGGTGATCTGGAACCTGTGTTGACTGAGGGCTGAGTTTCCAGTGCCTTTGAAATGAAGGTGGAGGGAAGGAGCGGAGGCTCCTGAACAAATCAAATCAAATTAGTTCAAAGAGGAGGAAATGACTTCCCTGGTTGATATATGGATGAGGTGGCGAGCTCATGGTAAACACTCCTCTTTTCAAATGGCTGCCTGTCATTTTCTTTAGATGAAATTACAGCAGCAAGTTCTTGTAAGGAGCTGCATTTTTGGCAGAAATTTAAAGCTATAGTGCTAAGTCTCCAAGTTCTAAGTTTAGCTCATCCCTTGTCAAGATAGAAAGTGTGGTGTAGAGGGACGCCCTGTCGCCCCTGACATACCCGCAAAATTGGATGTCCTGCTTCAGAGATTTTTAGAGCTGTTGGCTTTATGATGTCGAGTCGATCTTATTCATTCTGTAGGCCAGCCCTCCAGGAGAGAGGGCTCAGAATTTACCGGCTGTCCTGAATTTACTTGGTGTCCAGGGTTTTATTAGATGGCGTTGTGTGTGTCTATCTTCCTTCATTGGTGCAAGTTTTAGATGATTAGACTCAGAACTCTCTGAATAGAGAGTTCTGCCTCATTCTGCTTGTGTTGTGGGAACTTTTCTTGGACAGGGATTTGTGTGAAATAGATATTTGAAGTGTTTCACAACTGAAGTTTATCGATGAGGTATGATTCATAGATTATGTCTGTCTTTTCTCACCTGTTCTCAACCTATTAGTTTATTTGGGATTAAAGGGGAAATAATTCAGTAAATATAAAGGCAAATAATTTAAAGAAAAATTAAATCCTTATGCCAACATAACTAAAACAAAAACCAAGCAACCAAAAATTCTGCTACATCTGGAGTGATAGCACACACCCATAATCTCAATACGCAGAAGCCCATGCTGGAAGATTGCAACCTCAAAGCCAGCTCAACTATCAAACAATGATAATGACCACCAGGAAAATAAAAGAATTACAAAATGAAAAGCAATGTCGGGTAAATTGGTTTTCCACCTGTATTGTCTACTGCTGTCTTAAATGCTGGGTTTATCATTTAGTCTGATTCTTTATATAAGAAATATAATTACAGTTATATAATTAGAAATATATATAGCTTGGTGGTGGTGGTGATGCATGCCTTTAATCCCAGCATTCAGGAGGCAGAGGCAGGCAAATATCTGAGTTCGAGGCCAGCCTGGGTCCAGGATGTCCAGGGCTACACAGAGCAACATTGTCTTGAAAAACCCACCAATAAACAAACAAATGTATTATATTACAATTAGAATGTATGTAAATATATTCACATATAATTATATAATATATATTATGCATAAATATATAATTAGAACATAAATACATAATTAGAAATGTATGTATGTAAATTATATAATTAGAGGGTAATTATAAAAACAATGTACCTGGTGTTATTATGAAAACGTTGTTTCTTTTGTTGAGAAGGTAAGACTACAATTAGTTGATTTTTTACAACAACAATAACCATTACTGATAGACTGTGAATCCAAAAGGGAGCTAATGTAAGATTAAACAGGTTTGTGTAGTTAAAATATATTAGACTTTAAATAAATTCTCCTGGATGGATGAAGTTCTTAGTGCTTGTCCCTGTGTGTCCTCCCTTCTCATGTTTTGCTATGGCTGGAGACCTGTTACCTCCTTCAAGCACAGACCCATGGCCCTGAGACATATGCATAAGTTCCTGGATTTTCATGTTAGGTCCTTGTGGGCTTATTCACCGAAGCAGCATCTCCATTCTACAAACCTGGATGGCCGGGGCCTGTGAAAGGAAGGCTGGGGCCTGTGAAAGGAAGGCTCGGTTCATCATAGATGTTTCTTCCCAGAAGAAGGGTGAGATCTGCAGTTTGTTCACACAGCCGGGTAGGGGATGGGGCCACAAAAGTTCTCTGAGAGCCCAACTGACTTCTTTGGGGACTTTTGAGGAGAGATGCACTGTGTTCTTGTTACATTGTCTTATGGGGATGGGTTTCTTGCCTTTTCAATACCTCCTTGTTGGTGAATAGAGCAACCTCGTCCCTGCTTTACCAAGGATGAACAAAAGCTATTTCCCAAATACCCGAAAGATGAGGTAGACCTTTCAGTTGTGCTTTATATTGTGTATATGAATCTTGTCCCTCTTCCCCTTCCTCCTTTTCCTTCTCTCCCTTCTTTTCCTTCTCTTCTCCCTCCTCCCACTCTTCCTCATTTTCTTCGTGCTCCTCTATCTCTGCCAAGACAGGGAGGGTCTCACTATGTAGCTTTGGCTATCCTCAAACTCACAGTGATTCTGCTGACTCCTGGCTTGGCTGTATATTATTCAGTACTCTGACAGCATGGTGTGGGAATTGGGGTGTTCTGAAATAATTGTCAACAGCACTTATTTTAGACAATGACTAATTTTATCTGTTGGCATATGTTCACCGAGCAGCTCGCAAAGGCTACACGTTAGTCACATGGCAGTGCTTGCATAGTAGAGGGTCTTTGGCTGCAAGAACTTTATTTTCCACCAAGGGACGCAGACATTCAGGCGCAGCAAGTGTAGTGAAGGGAACATTTGCTTCATTTTGCTGAGTGTTCTGGGGAGGCCACTCCTTCCCCGCTGCTGTCTGAGACAGCCATTGCTGTAGTACTCCTGACTGTTCTGAAGTGCGCATGTGTAGCTCAGGGCCTCAGCTTGCCTTTGAGTGGGGATGATGTTGGAGCTTTCTAGTTTCTAGTGCTGCGTGTCTGCACGGATCTGTTTAATCCTGCTGTTCAGATTAGGAAATTGACCTAATTTGATTGAGAATGGTCCTGTAGATTTGAGTGCTTGCTCCTCAGTTGGAAGAACTGGTTTGGAAGGATTAGGAGGTGTGGCCATGGGAGAGAGAATGTGTGCCCCTGGGCTGGGCTTTGAGGATTCAAAAGCCCGTGTCCATTCGAGCTGTCTCTCTCTGCCTCCTGCTTGTGGATCCGATATAAGCTCTCTCTGCTACTGCCCTAGTGCCATGCTTGCCTGCTTGCTGCTGCCATAATAGTTATGAACCCTACTACCCTCTAGAACAGTGGGCCCCAAATTAAATGCATTCTTTTATACATTGCCTTGGTCATGGTGTCTTATCAAAACCAAAACACACTGATGTTATAGACTGAAGCTTGCTTATTTTATTTTATTTCATTCTTGAGACACGTTCCCACTATTCAGTCTTGACTGACCCAGAACTAGATATGTAGACCAGGTTGGCCTCCTACTCATAGAGATCCCCCTGCCCCATACTCCAAGCTCTGGGAATGGAAAGGGTGCACCACCAAGCTGGGCACACTAAAGCTTTTAATAGTTCTCTGGCTTTAGCACTTTGTGGATCTTCAGATAACTCTACCCTCGGTCTCAACTGATTTGTAATGTGAACGTGAATGAATGCTTTTCCTGGATTCTCCAATCCTGGATATTAAGAAGCAATTTGATTCTGACACCATGGAAACGGATAAGTTCTAGTCCTTTGGTTTTCAAGTTTGGTACTGAGCTTACTCCCTACACAACACAGGTTGGTGGGGGGTGGAAGTGCTCTGAGAAAGGAGATGGCTAGACATCATGGTGATGGTGGGCCAAGGTGATTGAGATGTCCTGAGGTGCTCTGCAAGGAAATAAAGAATGGATCAAAGAAGTCTATATCTATTTATCATCTAAGTATGTATGTATGTATGTATGTATGTATGTATGTATCTATCTATCATCTCTCTCTCTCTTTCTGTGTATATATGTGTTGTGTGTGTTACATTCACATGAGTGTGTGCATGCATATATGAGAGAATGAGGAGGCCAGAGGTCAATGTTGGGTGTATCTGATTACTCTCCATGTTATTTTTTTGACACAGGGTCTCTCCCTGATCCTGGAGCTCATTGTTTTGGCTGGGCTGGGTGGCCGATGAACTCCAAGGATTAGCCTATTTTTGTACCTTCCCACTTCAGTGCTGGGTGACAGATGCCATGTCCAGATTTTATTTGGATGCTGGGCATCCCAACTCAGGATGCTGTTGAAGGCACCTTCTTGATTTATCTTTGGATGATCCTTCTGAAGGAAACTTCCTTTGGGATAGCCCTTTCCAGGCCCAAGGGTATGAAACTTACTTCAGGAAAATACAGACAGAAATGACACCACATTTCATAGCTTTGTCTCAAATAGGACACCTTCTAACAGAGCATCTGTTGGGGATAGGAGGGAAGTCTGTCTTCAGATGCATGACGAGGAATATGGATGCCCAGTTAAACGTAGCTTGGGTGCCAGCCTGGCTGAGTCTTTCTTGTTTCCTGCTTTCCTCTAGGGACTAGAGTCTAGTCCCCGCTTGTTCACTTGAAGAGATGCTGGAAACAGGCACACACAGGTGCTGACCACCTTGCTGGCTCTGCTTCTCTTCCACACTCAAGCTTCTCCCTGAATGGAAAACCACAAGAATGAAGATCTAATTGATCTGTGCTGGCTTCCTGCCCACTGCTAACTAGTCTGAGTCAGTTTTTCCATTGTTGATAATAAAACACAAGTGAGCCTTCAGTTTCTAGCCTGTTGAATCCAATGCCAGCATCTGATGCATGTTCTCCATCTTGCCTCTTTGGGGTGCCAAGAAAATGGCATTTGCTAACAATGGGCAGAGTTGGCTCCTGGTCCAGGCTCTGTTTGCCATGTACGGTCCATGTTTAACTTCTATGAACTTTATTTCAAATGGAGATCTTGTCTCCTAATGTTAGCCAAGCTGGATTGAGTTCTATAATTTTATCAGGGTTGAAAGCAAAATCAGCTTGAATGATTTGGGATTTCATGCTACCATTCTCAATGGCTGAAGGGTTTTCTGACATGGGGAGGTGGAGGATGAAGCTTTAGGGAAGCTGTAAGGCTGGAATGAAAGGTTGAAGTTTCCTAGTGACTCAAAAGGAGAGACAGACAGATGTATGCATACATGTGTATGTGTGTACACACACACAAATATATACACACACATACACACATGTGTGCACATACATCCTCAGGAAACTTGGATTCTGTCTTTGGTAGTCCTCATCACCTGAGTTTTCTAGCCTTGTCAAATAAGTTAATAAGTTGAGACCAAGACAATTGGTGTGTTAGCTAGAGCCAATGTGGACTAGGCTGACAATCAGAGGGGAGCTCCCACACTGGAGCTGGGTGAGAGCCTAGGGCCTCTACCTGAGGAACATCAAGAAGGCATAAATAACATTTAATGTCCTCCCAGGAATCAAGCTGCACTCGGAATAGCTGATAGAATGAAAATGAATGTAGGCAGTGCATAATGTTTCACCTACTCAAATGATGGAAGCCTCTGCTTTAGAGGAGAACAACTGTATTTCCTGAGGAAAGCCTTCTCCTTCCTATCTGTGCATCCCAGGTCCATTCTGAAGGATGATACTCTCTAGGAAAGCTGACCATTGTGAAGAGTGGGCAAGGCCTAGGGAAAACCACACAATGCTCGGCTTAGAGTCCTGCCTATGGTAGGGCAGGCACCAGGGCAGGCTCAGGGGGGACACTGAGAGCCCCTCAGGTCAGAATCATCCTATGGGGGCAGCTTCAAAGCTATAGCAAGCTAGCCTTTACTATAGCCATGCTAGCAGAAGCCACTTTCCTGGAGAAGGCTGACAGACTGTGTTCTTCACAGAGAGGCAAGGACCAAGGGTACTGTAACTTGTCTCCAGCAGTCATATCTCCTAAAAATGGGAACTTGTGTTTGGCTTTTAGGCCAAGTTCTCCCTCCACACTTCACAGTTGCTGTCAATCGTAGAAAGAGGAACAGGTCTAAAAATAACTGCCAGCTGGGCCTGCGAAGTTCAGTGGGGCGCATCGCGGCATGGAGGCAGTCTGAAGTCGGCCTCTGGGGTTCTGGAAGCTCAGCTGTGGTATGGCTGCCAGGGTGCCCTTGGACCACATTAGTCTTAGTATTTCTCAGGGCAGTCTTTGCCCACTCTCACTGCCTGTGAGTTACTGAGGTCACCCAAGGATAGCGGCTTTAGGGAAAGCAGAAAGGATTTAGTATACTGAAGTGCACTCGCTCCTGTCTGTTTGTGGTCCTCTTTCCTCATGCCTCCCATCTTCCCAGCAGCCCCCTCCCACGGCTCCCTTAGCAACCTGACATCATCTTAGAAGGCCAATGTTTCCCTAGGCCTGCTTTTCCTCATGGCCCTCTTCCCTTATGGCCTCTTCGCCCCTTTCCTAAACCTTACTTCCTCTTTCCTGTGAAGACTGATAAATTTATCCTTTAGAGAATGAAGCTAATTATGATAAATGAATTCATCATAAGGTGTAAGGAAGGCTGTTTTATAATTGCCTGTTACATGGACTATGGTTTATGTGTTTGTGTGGGAGGGAGGGAGGGAGGGAGGGATGGAGGGAGGGGGAAAGGGAGAGAGAGAGAGAGAGAGAGAGAGAGAGAGAGAGAGAGAGAGAGAGAGAATGGTGTATGTGTATTGTGCATGGTATGTGATGTTTATGTGGTCAGGTATGTGTATGTAGAGGCCAGAGATAGTTGTCTGGTGTTCAGAGATATCACTATCCATATACTCCCTTGAGACGGGGCCTTTTCCTAGACCTAGGCTTGTGGGCAGCAAGCTTCTGTTCTCCTCAGCCGTGAGGCTGCCGGTGCACATGGCCGTGGCTGGCCTTTTACATGGGTACTGGGGGTTTTAGACTCAAGTCCTCATGCTTGAACCTTCACTTGTCTTCCCAGCACCGTGGTTGCATTTTTATTTTGATTAAAATATATAAGATGTATCATAAGAATAACTTTTAAGTCCAATGTATCAAGTATGTCAACACTAGGGTAAAAAACAATCCCCCAAATGTTTTCATCTCGCAGAACTCAAACTCTTGGTTCATTAAACAGTAACTCCTTATTTCTTTTTCTCCCAAATCAAAGTATATGTCATTTATTTTCAATATCTACAAACTGCTCATTTTAGATGCCTTATAGAAATATACTACAGTATCTCTTCTCTTCTGGTTAGTTATTTCAACTAACATAATATCGTCAGAATTTAAGCAAATCATTTCCTGTAATAGACCGTCACTCCTTTTGAAGGCAGTAATGATTTCATTGTATGCTATACCGTGTTTTGTGTGTGACTGCGGATGCCACTCCTTGCCTATCATGAGTAGCGCTGTACATGGATGTTAGAATACTGCATCTATTTGAGATTCCGTCAATTACTTTGAATATGTACAAAGAAATAGAACTGCTGCGTCCCATGGTAGTTCTGTATCAGTGTTTTGGTGAACAGCTGCACCATTTTCCAGAGCAGCTGCCCCATTTTAACACTCCCCACACAGTGACAAGGAGCTACAGTTTCTTTACACCTTTGCCTCTGTCTTATTTCTGTCATTGTTAGAAGCCATTCTAAGGGTGTGAGAGAATGATTGCTTTTAGCAGCCTTTCATGTCCTGAAGGAAGTGGGCAGTGCTGACTTCAGGCTTGACACAAAACTAAAATTAATATTAGGTTTGAACTGTCTTGTGGCATCTTTCAATCCACACACAGACCCCATCAGAGTCGTGCATCAGCTGAGGGATGCTGGGTTGGTGGAGTTATGGCTACCTTTCTCTATCTTGCTCTAAGACTAAGATGAGCCAGACTCATGATGCAGGAGTTTGCAGATTTCGTGCTTATGTCTCATGACTCTATCTCTGGATCATGGTCTTGCTTATGCTTCAGACTTTAATTTTTTCTCCTGAGCATGTCTATTGTGTTTTGTCTCTCTCAAATGCAAACACCGGAGCTTGGCTGTTTCCCTTAATTTTCCAGAAGGAGACCACCTCCAAGTTCTGATACTTTGTAACACAGAATCTTAGCACTCACTTTTCAAAATGTCCTTGGGTTGTTCCACCTCAGTGCCTTTGTTATCCTTGCTTCTAGGTCTCTCTACAGCTAAATTCACCATTTTTACCCTCCCTCCCCACCTCCATTGCTTTATCATTCTCCCTCTGCCTTCATCTCTCTCTCCTTCCCACCTCTCTCTCTGTCTATTTCCCCACCACTCCCCCCTCTTTCTTCTGTGTGTCCATGTACAGAAATGCGAGAGGACAATATTTTCTAACACTCACAGGAAAACTGTCTTGCTCCTTGAGATCACATTTCTTATTAGCTTAAAGCTCGCTAATCAGGTTCGACTTGTAGGCCAGAGAGCCCCCGTGATCTTTTACTTCTTATTTCTGCCTTTTCACTCCTGGGTTTACAGACACGTGCTATCAATCACACCTCACACTTTTCTATGGGCTCGGGGGATCAAACTCATGCTTGCAAGGTGTAAGTGCTTTATAGTTGGAGTCGTCCTCCTGGCACTCATGTCTGCCATTTCTAACTTCTGTTTCCCTGAATCTCTGCTGGAGCATCTGGAACCACCTGAGACTTATTGGTCACATGCTTAGCCCCAGGCTTATGTCTCCAGTGTCTTCCCCAAGGGCCAGCAGAAACCCAAAGACCCAGCCTAAGCTTCTCTCCAGATTTAATGGTTTCTAGAAACAGGAGACTATGCCAAGCCTCCTGAATCCAGTCTTTCTTCCGTACTTCACAATTCCTCAAATGGTGTATTCTGTCATTATTATGCACATCCAATAAAATTCCTCTATCACTCTATTTAAATCTAAAAATATTTATCTAAGTGTCATAATAACTACCAATCTATAAGATCTTGATAGGTAGAAATGGGTAGAGATCTTGGTTTTCCTTTAGAAGGTCAACCTAGCTTCCCTAGGAAGGCCAGGGTTGGAAGGAACACATGCGCTTCTGGAGATGCCCTGGAGATGCCAGGCTAGGATTGCTAGCAATTGTGATAGATGCTTTAGGGGTGTTATCTTGGAGTGGTTGAACCTTGAACGAGCTAGGATTCTGATAAATGTATTCCCTTTGTTTTCTCTGGGCAGTTAAAAAGAGTGCTAGCCAGGGGCAGAGTCAGAAGCTCCTGTTGATTTGTGGCTCTGCTTACTTCAAGGACTCTTTGCCCTACCCACGGAGGACATACTTCCTGTGTCCCCATGCTACTGACTTTCTAACTTGAACAACTGTTCTGTGCCTTGTTCCCTTGCCATGGTTGCTGTTTGTGGCATGTCTAAAAGGGATGTAAAACCCTGAAGCTCTCAGCTGTAATAATATACCCCTTGACCCCACCTACATGGTTGAGACCTCTGCTGCCCCTCTCCAGACAGATGTCTGAGTGGGGAATCTGGCCTGAACACCAAAAGTTGTCACAGAAGTCACTGTGAGTTACTTCCTCTGACTATATATGGAAGGCTGGAAGTGGTGTTATGAAACTAATCCTGAAATCCTTTTCTTCCTAACAGAAGAACAGTGGAATTCTGTGGGCCAGAGAAATTCAGGCAGCTGGCAGTTGAACTTTAAGCACCAGCATGGTAGACACCAGCCTGCCCTCTCAGTCCTGCCGGCTGTGAAGTGGTGATAGTAACACATTCTGAGCAGCTGGAGATTTCTGTGGAGCCAGACTGCAGAGGAGACCATGATGAAGAGAATACAGATGAAACAGGAAGAGGTAAAAGCCTATAGTTATAAAAACTTCAGAAACTATGGTAGTCAGATATGATATATGTTAACAGAAGTTATTGTAGCTATCTGGTCTACCTCAAAAGAAGCTGTAGATATAGCAGCGGGGAGGAATATCATCTTGTCCTATTGAAATAGACTTGTGGGTTTGGGAATAGATCATACTAGACACACCTTGTCTTCCTGGATTCCCCATGCCCTATTCCATTCTTTCCCCTGGACTGCTTTTACCACTAACTGGCTCATGCAGGCAATGTGTCACTGGCTCTGTCCTTAGTGAAAATATCTGTTATATTCAAGACTAGAGTCTATGTTTTGTTCATCAGAGTGGCTGCAATACCTAGCACAGAAAGTAGGCAATACATATTTGTGAAGAAGTAGATACATGAGAAATAGTATAAAGTAACTATTTTATATCTTTCTTTGCCAGACTGAATTATGTATTGGTAAAAGTGCTTCACTGGGGATAGAGACTTGGCTCATTCAGTAAAGTGTTTGTATTGCAGGCACCAGCAAGATGAGTTCGATATTCAGAACCCATGTTTAAAAAAAAGTCTGGGTATGCAGAGCTAATGAAGCCATGGATCTTGGAAGAGAACTTACAACTGCCACTTTACTGAACCAGCAGGATCCTTAACTACATTCTAAATATTTGTCCTTATACCCAAAGATGAGTGTAGTTCTTAGCTCTCATTGAGGACACTTTGCAATAGACAGGGGCAATTACAGAAAACCACAAGCAATCATGATACACAGTTATTGAGCCCAGTCCCAATGGATATTCTGCACAAGGCTGGGGGCACATTGCAGAAGAGAAGGCAGGAAGACTGTAAGAGGCGGAGGGTCAGGCAGTTCGCTGTGAGATTGTGTCGCTCAGTCATGCCAGAAACATCACCCATAAAGTCACACAAACGTGTCTTCTTAAATATGAGCTGAATAAGGACAACAATAATATGTGTACCAAAGTGGATGGGGAAAGGCCATGAGGCCCCCACCCCTACATAAAGAACTATCGACTAGGGAATGCCAAGAGAGGGAGAGTCTTCCCCAGGGAAGGGCACACAATTATTATTCAAAACTAAATGGTCAACCTTGAAACTTATACATACAAGTGCATCCCATAGACTAAGCAGGCTGTATTTATGTATTTAGGATATAATATATAAATATATATTCCTAAATACATAAGTAGAATGTGTGTGTGTGTGTGTGTGTGTGTGTGTGTGTGTGTGTGTGAAAAGAGGCCATGGATTTGAAAGAGAACAGAAGAGATGTATAGAAGGGTTTGGAGTGAGGAAAGGGAAGGGGGAGTTAAGTAATTATATTCTAATCCATAAATAAATAATTAAAAACAAATCTGACTGTGGTGATGTGTGCTTGTAATCTCAGCTCTGGAAAGGTAAAAAGGTGTAGCCCTGTTTACTTGCTAATCAGCTTAGGCTAGTGGGGGAACTCCAAGCAGGTGAAAGATCGGGTCTCAAAAAACCAAGGTGAAGTGCTCCTGATGCATGACACCTGAGGTTGTCTCTGTCTCTGTCTCTCTCTGTATCTCTCTCTCTCTCTTTTGCTCTCTCTCTCTCTCTCTCTCTCTCTCTTTCTCTCTCTCTCACACACATGCATGTGTCCACACACATTAACTTGTAACCGCACATACATGTACACACATACATACACGTATGTTTTATTGAATATTTTCTAGGAAGGAAGTCTGGGATTAGGGTTTCTTAGACACATGCGAGAACTAATTACAGCTATGGAGAAATGCACTGTGACATATTGAGTTTGGGGAGCAGTATCTTAGTTAAACTTGGATATATACATGTACCATACCTGATTATTTTATCAGTGCATCATATTAAAAGGCTGCAACATAAATCACTTAGGGTTGAATATCCATTTACACAGAAGAGGGATTCATGGGAGTGAGGTCTGGGTGTTATGCTTTGCTGTGGAGACTGTGTTCCCCATGTACTCCTTTATGAATGAGTATTGTTAACATGAACACCGGCATCTCAAGGGTGCCAGTGGCTCAGACCCATGGGAATGTCGATAGTGTGTGTAGAAAGTATTAACCCACAGCTTTCTATTCTATGATGACTGTAGCCAAGAATGCTCCCCTATGGAGATGAGCTAACTTTGTCTCCCCTGTCACCTGGAATAAGAGACTGCTCCCAGGATGCTGGTACTCCACCATCAGAGCTTATGACCCAGCTGATCCCAGCATGAGTACCTGCTTCTTCTTTCCCCATTGCCCCAGACAGGTCAGTCTCATGTCCCTGCATGTCATGACAGTTTTCAAAACTTTCTCCCTTATTTTCAAAATGGTTATTCTGCCATGGTTAATTTGGGACTTGATATAGATAGCGCAGTATCTTCTTTAGGTTACTACCACCAAATGAAAATGGTCAGGGGAATCCTGACAGTAACATGTTGAATTTTGAGCCATCATTTAACTTTTTACAGATAACGGTAACCTTTGGGTTTTGATTTTTTTTTAGAGCCCTGGTTCTCAGTCTTGCTGGTGCTGAGACCTTTTAATATATTCCTCATGTCGGAATCACCCCTATACCCATCCCCAGCCATAACCTTACTTTTGTTACTACTTTATAACAGGTTTGCTACTGTTAGGGATTGTAAATATCTGTATTTTCAGATGGTCTTAGGTGACTCCTGCGAAAGGGTCCTTTGATGCCTGAATAGATCACAACCCACAGGTTGGGAACAGCTGTTTTAGAGATATGGTCTCACTTTATAGCCCAGGCTAGCCTTAATTCATTGCAATCCTCTGCCACAGGTTTTTTTTTTTTTTTTGGTATTGGCTTTGTTTGGCTTTAGCTATATTCAGTGGATATTACCCCCTGAAAAAAATCTATTTTAGTTGTTTTTTTTTTATTTTCTTTATTTACATGTAAATTTCTCCATTCCCAGTTTCCCCTCCAAAAAAACAAAGAAACAATCAAAAACAACCAAAACAAACCCCTGTTGTCTCCCACTTCCCCATGCCTGCCACCCCGCCCTCTCCCACTTTCTGGCCCTGGCATTCCCCTACACTGGGGCACAGAACTTTCACAGGGCCAAGCTCCTCTCCTCCTATTGATGATTGAATTTTCAATCCTCTACTATACACATGCTACCTGAACAATCAGACCCCTCCATGTGCAGCTGCCACAGTTTTTTGAATACTAGAATTATAATTGTCCTTTTTCTTAGTTTTTGTGAACTATTCAGATACATGGAAAGGACAGCCAAATGATATTTTATTTGACTAAACCTTTACTTTCACTTGATATTTTTTCTCATCTAGAACATGTTTTCCTTTTTTGATGTTTAACAAAATTATCAGAAAATATTATTTCATTGGATAAAAACATGATTTCTGAGATGGTTACCAAAAATTTTTAACATCTTGTGAAATGGTTAAATATAGCCTCTCAAAAATATATTTCCTGATTATATGGATCAGGATTAGAAAATGAAACTCATGCATTCCAGAATTACCAGAGTAAAACACAGTGAATGGTTTATTTTTAAAAATCTTTCATCACATGAGCATGTTTATTTTTAAAAAGCAGGTGATGGGTAATCTTGACCAATTAGAAATTTACATGGTAACTTAGTCTTTGATGTTTTTGAAACTCAGACATTAAGTATGTTCTAATGTCTCTCACCTCTCTTCCCTTTATTTAAATAGAAAGATTTGTTTTATTTTATTTACCAAGACAGAGTCTTACTATATAGCCCTGGCTGGTCTGGAACTTATGTATACTAGGCTGGCCTTGAATTCATAGAGAGCTGCCTGCCTCTATACATTTGATCCTAATGCTTGGATAAAATGGTATCCAGTACCACACCCTGACCACTTTATGCTTTAGTTCTGTGTTTGTTGGGGAAATTCCTAAAAATGAATCCATCCTGCAAACTCCCTTTCCTGCCTGACCATGTTCTTGAACCAGTGCAGTCCGGGCATCACCATGTCCTGGCAGGCTCTTGTTATTTTCTCCCATCTATTTTTAACATCTCGCTCACATGCAACTCTTTACACACCTTCACAATCATTCATCTAGATAGCACCTAGGACCTGGTAGGTAAAGCATGACTCTTAATGCTTAATATCCAATCAGGTTTAGGTAATAATAAAATCACAATTTACAAGATGCCAATACAATAATTTCAGAACCAAATAATAGACAATATTCTAACCCAATTAATCTATTTTGTAAAAACCTTTGCTTGGTTGTATAACCACTTGGGATCTGACTCTCCATCATCCTCTGACTCTGTGATGATCTCCTCTCTTCTCCTGCTCTCTCTGACCTTTCTCCTCCTCCAACTTTAGCTCCACCTCTCTATTCCTGACCAATCACAGGCCTGTCACTGTCCTGATGTGATTGGACAGAGAAAATGATGCAACATGTGTTTTTGTGCTTGTCTGTCTGTCTCTCTCTCTGTGTGTGTGTGTGTGTGTGTGTGTGTGTGAATGTAGTCACAAGTAGAGGCCAGAAGAGGTCACTGGATCCCTTGGAACTAGAGTTACAGTCAGTTGTGAGCTACCCTAAGTGAGTGCTGGGAACTGAACTCTGGTCCTCTGGAAGCAAGCACTCTTAACTGCTGAGCCATACCTCTGGCTCCTTCTCATCCTTCTTGATAGAGTTTTTAAAGATGATACTAAGCTCATTCTTTCATTTATACATTTGATTCACATTGATAAGTCCCTAGAGGGATCATTTGAATTGGCTATGGATGCAGCCTTATACTATCTAGCTGACTCTCCTCTTGCTTCAGTTATAACCTCATGGAGACAGTGTTCTGAACTGAGTTGTAGAATTGTTCTTCATCTTTAGCATGGTGACTCTCGTGACTCCCTTAAAGAGACTGCTGTAACGTTTATGTGTGACAATACAGGTAATGTATTTAGAACAGCTGATGACATGTCTCCTCTGCTGTGACAATGTGCTCAGGTTCCTGTCCCTGTGTCTCCTCTGCTGTGACAGTGTGCTCATGTCCTGTCCGTGTGTCTTCTCTGCTGTGCCAGTGTGCTCATGTCCTGTCCCTGTGTCTCCTCTGCTGTGACAGTGTGCTCATGTCCTGTCCCTGTGTCTTCTCTGCTGTGACAGTGTGCTCATGTCCTGTCCCTGTGTCTCCTCTTCTGCTGTTACAGTGTGCTCATGTCCTGTCCCTGTGTCTCCTCTGCTGTGACAGTGTGCTCATGTCCTGTCCGTGTGTCTCCTCTGCTGTGACAGTGTGCTCATGTCCTGTCCGTGTGTCTTCTCTGCTGTGACAGTGTGCTCATGTCCTGTCCATGTGTCTTCTCTGCTGTGACAGTGTGCTTTCTATCTGTGAGACAAAAGAAATCTTCCCTTCCTTGCCTTTGTCAGCTATATTCTTATAACAATGAGAAAAGTAATTCATGCAATCCCCACCAAGCAAGAATTACCTCTTGGAAAGTTCCAGGAATGCCAGATTGAGAAAGCCTGTGGCAGCAGTTCTCACCCTATGGACTAATACCCTCAGGAGAGTGGAATGGGCCTTTCACAAGGGTCATATATCAGACATCCTGTATATCAGATAGTTATATTATGATTCGTAACAGCAGCAAAGTTATAGTTATGAGGTAGCAATGAAATTATGTTTTCATTGGGAAATTCACCACAATGTGAGGAACTGTATTAAAGGGTCACATCATTAGGAAAGTTGACAATGACTGGCCTATAGGGTCATGAGCCAGAACAATTAGGCTTCACTTAATAGCTTGTGATATTTAGCAAGTTTCTGGGGTTTAGGGGATTGTGTGTATATATGGGTATATGAGTGTGTGTGTGTGTGTGTGTGTGTGTGTGTATGTGAGTGTGGTGTATGACATATATGTGCTGGTGTGTATGCCGAGTACATGTGGAGGCCAAGAGAGGACTTTGGGCACACTGCTCTATAACTCTTTACCTTATTCCCATGAGACAGGATCTCTCACTGAACCTGAATTTACGTTTGTGACTAGTAAGCGTCAATGACCCTACTGTCTCTGTCCTCCTCCCCTAGTGCTGGGGTTACAGGTATTCATGTGAGCATACCAGGCTTCTTACATGGGTGCTCTGATCTGAAATCAGGTCCTCATGCTAGCTTAGCAAGCACACAAACCTCACCTCCAGAGATTTGCTAATCATGACCATTGATTCATCTCTCAAGCTCCTATTTTTGCAAGTTTTGTGATCTCTGTTTTTTTCTTCACTCCTCCGTCTATAAAGTTGGGGTACCAATGATACTTTCCTTACAGGATTTTATTAGAATTGCATCACTAATCCAAATAAAGTCCTAAGAGCAGTGTCCAGAGTATTTTCATGCCAAATAATACAAGGTATGTATGTGAGTAGATACACCTTGAAGAGAACACTGGACATAATTGTTTCGGAGTGCATCTTGACTCAAACACGCCATGGAAAGAATTCATCATTATGGTCTGTAAGATTGTAAGAATTGGTGAACTGGGTGACACTGTCATTACTTTCAGCTAGATTCTTGATGAGACCCTTATGCCAGGGTATAGGAGGGGGAAGAGATGACAGCGTATAGTCCTGACATGTCCTGTGTGCTTAGATGGTGATGGGAAATTGTTAGTGATTGTTTTCCCCAAGATTCCTTGAAGATCAAAGATGTGGGAACCCCTAAGCTGCTGGGGAAGCAAAGGATCAATAAGTAAAAATGTATTTGAAGATTACTCCCAGTGTGAAGAGCTGTTGGTAGCTTCAAGGCTTAGCAGCCCTTAACCTTTAAGATAACAGAGCTGAGACAGAAAGACCAGAATCTGATGGGGGACCTTGACAATGAAAGGTGGTGATATTTGCCATCAGGCTAACAAATTATCATATGATTTATTCTCCAATTAATTGTAGAGCTATAGTGGCCAAAAAAGGGGCTCCCTTAAGTACATGCAACAAATTATAGGTGTTCAGCAAGGAAATGGGGCCTGAATGGGCTGAGTTGACCTAAACAGAGTCCGGTGCCCAGAATTATATTTAATCTAATGGTTTTCAGATTTTTGAGAGTCTGGAAACATCTTTACTCAGCTCGGTTAAAAGGTCCTTGACCTTGAGGTCTGATTTTATGCTGTGGGTAATTTCAGCAGCCACGGGACCCACTCTGGCTTTTTCTTATTCCTAGCTTCTTTCTCTCGCAATGAAAGTTTTAATTAAAAAGAGGTTGACATTAGAGTCTGTGCCACTTAAGCAGATGAGTCCAGAAGACCCCGGGAGACGAGCTTTGAAATCTCATTTTTAGGTCAGCCTGAGTTAAGTGCCTGTCTACTCCAAATATTTGTGCACACACCAGATGTGTACTCCATAACTGAGATGGCATACGCCTCTGGACAGGCATACCCTGTGGACTGGCTGGTTTTGTGTGTCAACTTGATACAGGTTGCAGTTATCACAGAGAAAGGAGCTTCAGTTGGGGAAGTGCCTCCATGAGTTCCAGTTGTGAGGCATTTTCTCTGTTGGTGATCAAGGGGGTAGGGCCCCTTGTGGGTGGTGCCATCCCTGGGCTGGAAGTCTTGGGTTCTATAAGAGAGCAGGCTGAGCAAGCCAGGAGAAGCAAGCCAGTAAGGAACATCTCTCCATGACCTCTGCATCAGCTCCTGCTTCCTGACCTGCTTGAGTTCCAGTCCTGACTTCCTTTGGTGATGAACTGCAATGTGGAAGTAAGCTGAATAAACCCTTTCCTTGCCAGCTTGCATTTGGTTATGATGTTTGTGCAGGAATACAAACCATGACTAAGACACCCTGCACATTCCCTTCTGGTCTTAAAGTATATGTCATCTTAGTTCTGGGCAGTCTCATTAGGAAAATGAAAGAGATCATGGAGAGGAAAAAAAAAAAAAACAATTAACCTTCTTGAATGGCTACCAGAGGCACAATCCAGTGCAAGCTACATTAAATACTAGAATCAATGGAGATGATAAACTGCCAAGGTTCCAAGACTTCAGGTCACCTATTCAAAATCACATGGGTGGTAAGTTGGGAACCAATATCTAGGTCTAGGTCTGCCTCTTCTTAAATTGGTCTCTGCTTAATCTGATTGTTTCTCCAATAATAAGCACCTGCCGCTGTCCAAAGACTACGCTGATACTGTTTGCAAGCATGGTGAGTGTATTGCTCAGAGCATTAGCAGTTTAAATGAATGTAACAGTGTGGCCGATGCACACCATTCTTTGTTTAATTAAAAACACTGTAACACATTCAACTGAAAGAAGAACATAAAAATCAATGCTATCCAATGAGTCTCTGAATGACAGGGAATGAGGGGGAGTTGAAGTGGGCCATATTGAGGTCTGAGTATATACTCATTTGAAAATGTGTAAAAAAATTTTCCCTTTTCTGATATTTCAATGCATAGTGATCCAGAAGATCTCAAAATACCATCACTGCTTTGTCAGTAGACAAAGCCTGCTAGAGGAATGCACTGATTATTTTCTTTACAGAAGAAAGCTCTCCTCTGGGTTCAACCACGAAAACCCTTCAGAGTCTCTGCTTCTGCCCAGCTGCTACACTCGCACAGGATGCATCTGTCGGTCCCACTGGGGGACAGTGGCTTCTCGCAGCTGGTTTCCTGTTTCCACTCTCACATAGTTATATGCTCTGCTCACAGGGTGAATCCAATCATGTCCCTCCTTGCTTAGCATCTTCCAGTGACCCTTTACTGTTTTTGGAATGGAAGCCGAACCTTCTACTTGAAATGCTCACTCTCCCCATTTCCCAAGCAAGTTCTTCTCTCTCCCAGGCTCTTTGCCCAGTACTTTATCACCCCTCCTGGAATGTTATTCCCATCATCTTTTGCTTGTAGAGGGGACAAACACATGGCAACTCAAAATATGACAGGTTGACAAACAAATCAATGATTATTAATAAGCGGAAATCATAAGCAACGTTCTCTACCTGTCATTTGGCGTAAGAATGGAAACTGAATTCTTGAGATGACTCTAGACTCATTAGCAGAGACTATACTAGAGATGTTAGCAAACAGACCTATTCTGTCATTCCCCCCACCCTCCACCTTGATGCAGATGGTCTATATCTTAGTATGGGCTAGCATATGATGGTTTTTATTTTACTGTGTTACAAAAAGTGGTATACAGATCAGTGGAAAATAGACTTCAAAATTTTGTGACCTGAGGTTGGGTTAAGGGACACACAGATGATCACCTCTTGCAATATTAGACAGGAGCAGGGAGTGGCTCCTCCCAGTCATGAGCAGCATCCAGACTAAACAGCCAGTTCCCGTCAGTGTTCAACAGGTGAGAGGCACCCTATGCATATTGACGTACAATGTTTTAAACTTTTGATATATTTGTGAGGATGTAACTACATACCCATTATCCCTCACTTTGAAAACCTGAAATCCAATCACTTGTTGTATCATTTCTCAATAAACATCTTATCTGTTGTTGAATGTTCTATATAGAGTAAGTCCTGGGGTACCTCTTAAAGTTCTGGTCTCCTGGGCACTCTTACGTGTCACACGCATGATGTACACATTAATCCACATGTTTTCCTCTTGTAGTACCTATGCCTTAAAAAAAAAAATTAGAGGCCTCAGATGAGAATCTTGGGGGGGGGGTAGGTGACAAGACTGGTTTTCTCATTTAAACCTGGACAGGCTGCCGTCTCTCGGCATGCGGGTCCTGGTTCACATCAGAGGGGAAGGATGGCTTTCCTCTTGGCCAAACGATGCAGAGGTATCACAAGCAAGTAGTGCCTACTTGTCAGACAAGACTCCTTTATGTCCCCTTCTCATTTAAAGCATTTAGTACCAGCTCACACCCTGTTATCTGCGGGTTTACCGTTGTCTTCTGTTCTCCCGAGGGTTAAGGGTTTTTTGTTGCTGCTATATTCTCAGAGTCTGCTGAGACAGGATACAAACTGCCTGCTTAGTAGGAAGCACTTCAAAAATGCTCGTTAATATCAAAAAGAACACTGGATTAGGACACAGAGACCTAATCACGGCTCTTTCTGGGTTATGTGGTATGTGAGACTAGTCAGATTTCTTGGTTTCAGTGTACCTTTCCCTCTGTAGATTAGGGCTGGCTCTACAACTGTATGCTAAGCTTCAAATGCTGATTTGGTACTGTTCCCTCTCAATCTTCCTAAAGCAGTGACCCTTTAATACAGTTCCTCTTGTTATGGTGACCCCCCCAACCATAAAATAATTTCCATGGCTACTTCATAACTGTGATTTTGCTGCTGTTATGAATCATAATGTAAATATTTTTTTAGAGATCGAGGTTTGCCAAAGGAGTCTTGACCTACAGGTTGAGAACCACTGTTCTAGAGCCTGGGATGGAGGTTCTTTGTACTTCTCTGGGTAGGTCCCAAAGGAGTTATTCTAATAGCATAACCTTAGAAGAGCTTATTGTAACTATAGCAACCTTCCTTACAAGCATGAGAGAATGAATCTTTGTTCTGTGATGTTAATGCTGAATTTGGGGCCCTGAGGTAAACTGTATGTGCAGAAAAGACCACACAGAGGTTTTCTCTGGCAATGTTAATATTCAATTGAGTAAAATCACAGTTAAGAATTTAGTTCTGCTGCATTTTAGTTCAATTTGAAAATTATGTTTTATTAGTCTAGAGGTCTGTAATAACCATTTTAATAGAGTCCTTGAATAGTACTTGTTCTCTTTTAAAATTTAATTTTTAAGTACCATTTTAATCACAGTTAGAAATTTTATAGATGTGAAAACTTCTGAAAGACATTGACCATTAAAACTTCTGGATAATTTCTTTAAAAGTATATTCACAAATATAGCAAAACTTAAAGCTTTTTAAAGTTAGAGTACTGTACAAAAATAACATTCTAATTTAGATTAAATTAGATTAGATTAGATTAGAATTCCAGGCTCCATTACAGGACCCAGGTACCTGACCAGTACTGACATCTCCATTCAGAAACCAGTACAATAGCAGTTCATGTGGAAGACAAGAGTAAGGAGAAAGAAGGGAGAAAATTACTTCTACTAGAATTAATTCCATTCAAAAGTTTCTAGACAAAGTTATTTACCAGAAAATAAAAGAGAACACCAATTAAAGGTAATTAATCTCAAAGTTTTACTATATGATTCCTTTCAAAGAAAGTGTCTCTGTGGATTTGATGTGTTTTGATGGATTTGACTTTACTGAGTAAATGGTCATTATATAATAACTTGTCTCTCCACTTTTATTAGTCAATTGCCTGCCATACTTGGTCATCTCAGTCAAAGCAGAGAAACTGGTTTGCCACTTAGGAATATTCTTCTTACATACAGTTCTCTCAACATAATTTTGTTAAAGGAAATACAGATGAAAAGGCCTGACACTAAGCTATACCAAACACAATGTGGCACGCTGCCTGAATCTACTTTTTTAGCACGTTCTGTCCTCATCTCTAGGTGGGCCAGATCTCTTTGTTCTTTGAGCTGTACTTAGAGAAGTACTCCATTAGATATTTGGAAATATTCCAAAGGACTTCCAGACCGCACTCTGAACTGATGTCGCAGATCTGGTGACTTTGTACCCTGACCTCCTGAGTAATCGAATGCCCCGTTCAGCTGTTCAGCCTTAGGCACTGCCTCAGCCGGAGCTCCAAAGGCTCTGACTCAGTCGACCTTTGTCGTATCTCTTTTCCTCCCTGTTTGTTTAAGTTACCCTCTTGGCCAGTTACTGCAGTCACGGTGCTTTTGTTCTCTGTATGAATGGGTTGATTCACATCACACCAGTATTGCTTCAAAGACAGTGTAGCCTCTCACCTGTGCATAATCACTTCTTCCTCTTGCAAAATGCCTTGCAGAAGGACTTCAAAGATTTTGTATTTTAACTATTTCAGACCCCGCCCCCCCCCACACAGCCTGGCAGGACTTCAGTGATTTTTATACTTTAACTAATTCAGACCTCTCTCTCTCTCTCTCTCTCTCTCTCTCTCTCTCTCTCTCTCTCTCTCATACACACACACACACATACACACACACACACTAGCAGAAGGACGTCAAAGAGTTTATATTTTACAGATTTTCTTCTCTCTCTCTCTCTCTCTTTCTTCTCTCCCTCATATCCAAGGAAACATCCATGTACAAAGGCAACTTCCTGTATATACTATTGTATTCTAGGCTGTGATTACAAATTAGGTCTAGAAAGCCCAATTTCTGGACTCTAGTGACACAGCGTCTGACTCCGGAGGAGTGGGATGGACCCTAGGAAACTGTACAATCAATGATCAGCGGCCTCATCAGATCACTGCCAACAGTTGGAAGATGAAGTGGCAAATTCATGATGTCCCTTTTCTGTCTCCTGCTATGGGGAGGATGGAGATAAACAGAGAGGACAGGAAGTAACCAAAGGTCATTGGCTACCGGTCATTTGTGGAACTCCCTCTTTCTCTCACCTACTTTCTCCTACTCGACAGTCAGTTGCTGTGGGTATCTTACTGTCTGAGGATGACAGGTAGCTTGGTTTGCCTATTTGCCTGTGCGCATTCTGTTCTTTTGGCTTGGGGTAGTTTTTTTGTGCCAAATTCTTTCTTTTTCCCAGTGAACTGCAGAAGCCTATTTAAATCTCACCTCCTTTTGCAAAGCCTCCTTAGTACACAAGGCTGAGTCAGTCCTGCCCATACTTACTGTCCAATTAAACTTTTGCTTATGTGAGCATCATGGTGCTGAGAGACATGTATGCTCAATCACTTGCAATTTCTTTAAAATCCTCCCTCATAGGTGATGTGGATGGAATGTGTATTGTGTAGAAATAAGCTCTATGCCGAGGGACTATTAGATGAGTGCTCCAATCAAGAGCAATCTTAAGAAATGCTTCGGTGGCATGTCAAAGACCTTACAGTAAATTTCCTGGAATCATTACAGCCAAAGCACTTAGAAATTAATATCTAACTTGAGATCAAGGGATAGTAGTAATATTTTTTTCCATGGATGAAGTGAGAGGTATTTGAGATAAGCAAATTGTTTAGAAGCCGGGGCAACATGTCCTGCCTTTCTAGGAGTGGGGCATGAGAATGTCTCTTGGCAGCATCCCAGAACCCTCCGGAATGTGACCTGGGGGCCACGCCTTCCTTTGACTGTGCATGTCCTGACTTAAGAGGACGTACCTAGATTAGATGTTGAGCTGAAACTTGATTCTGGAACACAGTCCCATCTGCCACAGGGAAATGCTCATGTCCTTTTGCACAAAAGACAGAAAAGCAGGACCGTCCTGAGATTAAAGGATAGGCCATGTGGCAGTGTGCATTCGTGAGTGACTGGTATCCATGGCAGCAGTTCTTGTTAGGCTGCTTTGTGATAACAGACAGTTGTGTGATGGGCACCGATACCTTTCGCTGATCTCCAGTCTAAAGGCTCAATAGACTACCTCATACCCGTGGATGTCTGGATTGTCTTGAGGATCGTCTTCTTGTTCGTCTTCACATGACTGATACTTTCTCTCCCAGTGGCTGCTCAAGGAAGGTCCTTCTTGTGTTTCACTCATTATAAACTATCAAGAAATGAAATCAAATGCTCTTTAACTGTTTCATAGAATAATATGCATGAGGGTTTTCATTTAAGCACAGTGATGACAGTCAGTTTTGTTTCATCTATGTACAACACTTATACATATTAATAAGAGTGTTCGACAATTTGATACAATTTGTACAATGGGCAATAGTCAACTCAGGGTCATTTTCACTTCCATATTCTTCAATGTTTTTAATATCTCTGTGTTGGTGGCCTTCTAACTCTTCTCTTTTAGTTTTTAAAGTTATAATAACAATAACAGTAATCATAAACTGTAGCCACCTTACTGTGAACCAGAGTGGGTTGTTTCCACTTATTAGCACTTACATTCCATACTCCCCATTCCCACCCTCTCTGCCATTCCCAGCTTCTAGTGACCACTGTCCTATTTTTCTACATCCATAAAATTAGCATTTTAAAGGTCCCACTCATGAGGAAGAATATGCAATATTTGTCTTTTTATGCCTAGATTACTTTATTAAAATTTTTTTGTTGCTTTATTTTGTGTACATGCATACATTTCTGTGTGCCATTTGTGTGCCTGATGCCTGTGGAGACCAAAGGAAGGCATTAGATCCCCTGGAACAGGAGCTACAGATGGTTGTAAGCTACCGTGGGGTGCTGAAAATTGAACCTGGATCCTCTAGAAGAGCAGTCAGTTCTCCTAACCACTTAGCTGTCTCTCACTCCTTATTTCACTTGTAAATAATCGGGTTCTAAATAATAAGTGCTTTAATTCTTAGAGCCTGTTAATTCAGAGAAATTCTGAATTAAAATATCACCATAGATGAAGCCAGAAATTTTGGTGAAACACACTCAAAAATAGAAACATAAATATATAAAGTATAACGCTGAAATGCAGCTTTATGGAGTGTGTGTTACCTCTCCTCCCCAAATAACCCTGCGTTATGTTTGATTTATCTTCTCATTTCATGCAGCCCGAACAAAGGAAGCTTTAAGAATAGCTTATGGAAAGGCAAACGGCAGTGTTCATTTTTCAACACTGTCAAAAAAAAAAAAAATCTAAAGAAATTTTAAGCTTAAAGAGCGCCACCATTAACCGTCTGTCATGCACGGTGCTGGACACAGTGGCTAGGCTGCACGCAGGGGCTGGGCAGAGCAGGCTGTTAAGCATCTCCAGGAACATTGCTCACTGAAATTGCTAGGAAAGATGATTGAATGTTACTTAAGTAGAACTTTGCACACAATAAATAGTACATTTGCAGACTGCTGAGAAAATGGATGAGAAGGATAATGTTCTGCTTTGGACTCTAAACAAAAGGCAATCAATTAGTAGAATGAGTTTGAATAATGTGAGGGAGGTGGTACCTAGGAACTCTCCTGCTGAAAGCTTGCAGCCCAGGCTGTAGCGACTGCTCCTGTGCTCGGGAGATGTGTGGCTCAGCATCACCACAGCAAAAAGGGGAGTTAGGGCAGGGAATCCATCTCTGGACCACTATCACCTCCCAAGAGCTGGGTTTCATTCAAGCCCACTTTCTTTTCACTACCTGGCTTCAATTTTAGACTATGTTTCAACATGCCACTGAATTTAGAACCATATTCTGGCCAACATTTAAGGCTCCTACCCACCATCAGATATTTTAAGTGATCTTAAGAGGGATCATTAATAGAATTGCTGAAAGGTACCAATGATTCTTAGAATTAGCCTTGTTCCTTTTGTGTGAAGCTGTCAAACAGGCCTGTGTTTTACTGTGAGCTTTGATGGATGGTCCCACACATCAGCCAGTGGCTAACATTTTCAGCTATGATCTGGATAGTAAATATTTTAGTCTCCGTGGGCCAATACTTTGTTGTGACATTCTCTAAACAGCCTTAGAAAATAGGTAATGTGTAGTAAATGAATGTGATCATGTTCCAATAAAAGAATGTTGACAAAAATGGCAGCTGCCCCAACTGTCTGTTAAGGGGCCAATATCACTATGGAATCAATCACACAAAAACAGTATTACAGCTCTCAGGGATACATTTTCAAGGACAAACTATGACCTCACGGGTGATTTCATGCTATATAAGTCTGCATAAAAAAATTAATGGGGTTTTTATAGAGAGGAAATCAGAAATCTTAGAGCAAAGTCAGTTTAAGAAAAAAGCATCGCTTTGTTAACCCCATGGGAAGCCAGTTAGTTCCCTTAACTACTACTAACACAGCCACTCACTGGAGTAATGAACACTCTGCGTACCTCTGCGAAATGACAACCCGAGCATAAGCAGAGAGCTGTTAGCTACATTGTTGTCATGTGGCCAGCTTTTAAAATCATAATTCCAGGGTATTGCTCTGCCCACATCGGGTGGAACTCAGGTGACCCGTGTATGGACAAAACAGGAAAAACATTGTTTTAGTGTCTTGAAACTCAGAAGTGTGGTCTGTGAGACAGATGTAAAAGCATCACTAAGCGCCCCTTGGACGTTAAGATTCTAGGTCCTCAGAAGATGAGGCCAGTCTCTGCAGCCTAGAGCTTTGAATCTAATTTGGGTAATATTGGAAAACCTTACTTATCTTTTGAGCAAGCAAGCAGACAGAGAAAGACAGACAGACAGAGAGACATCAAGCTTTGTCCCATCTCTAAGCCAGACCCTCATGTAATAGGGTTCCAAGATACACACCATAAAGTTGTGAAATAAGCCCTGGTTTGTAAGTCTGGGTTCGCCCCGCCCCCCAAACTGAAGGCATAGCTGATGACAGTTTGATTTGTTCTTCAATTTATTTACTTGGTCATAATTTTAATTATACAAGCAGTATATAACCGATGAACTACCTGGGCATAAAGAGAACTGTTCCATGAAGCTAACATGGGCCTTTTAGAGGACAACAAGATTAAGTTCTATAAGATTGCCTGTCAGGTGATGTGTAAGAGCAGACCATAAACTGTACAACTCTGGACTGAGCTTGCAGTCCCTTCACTTTATGAGCACCTTCTTTTAAGTTGTATACTGCTTATAATGGTGGAACGGCTTGGTGGCTCAAACTCATAAGCCTGGTACTTGGGAAGTTGAGGCATGGAGACTGCTGTGAGTTCAAGGCCAGCCTGGGATACAAAGTGAATGTCACATCAGTTTGGGCTATAGGAAAGAGATTTTGCTGAAAAAGCTAACCAAGAAGACACCTGGGAAGGATTATTTGAAATTTTAGTTGGCAAATCTATAGTCAAAGGTTCACCCTGTAGGCTGGCACAGGCAAAGAGAAGTTTTAACAGAAAACATGATAGGTTCAAAATGTAGACCCTTTATTACCTTTTGGTTTTAGTGAGATTTTTAGACATTGTTACCCTGAGTCACACTGAATATGAAAGCTGCCCGTTGTTCAGCTCCTCATTCTCTTTCTTCATAACATAGCTGATCTTAATCCATAGAACTTACTCCTATTCGTCTGTTCTTTCACAGAGAAAAATCAGAAGTATTTGGGGTGGGAGGGTGTCTCACAAAGAGCCTACTACTCACTAGATCAGTGGTTTTCAACCTTCCTAATGCTGCAACCCTTTAATACAGCTCATGTTGTGGTGACCCCCACCAACCATGAAATGATTTTCGTTGCTGCTTCATAATTTGCTACTGTTATAAATTGTAACATAAATATCTGCTATGCAGTGCAACACATGGGAGGAGGAGGACAGACAGGGACCTGTGTTCCACCACCATGCCATGCAGTGTGAGCAGGAAAGATACCCACAGATCTGCCCTCTACCCCCATAGTCAGGCCAGGCCAGGCCATAGGCACATAGAGCCCACCTACCACCATGCAGGGCAAGAGAGGAGGAAGAGAGACAGACAGAGACTTGTGGACCACAAACCTGCCCTCTGGCACAAGGCACAGGCGAGCCATGCTTTCTATCAAACCATGCAGTGTGGACAGAGGATGTCACCCAGGGGCCCGCCAGCAATGTGGTCAGCCTATAGCAGGAGCCACCACAGTGTGTGAGTGTGTGGTGGACAGATGGGAGAGAAAGAGAAGTGGAGCAGCTTGAGCACTACGAAGAGGGATGGAACTGGAGACGCAAGGGTAGAGAGGAGGAGGAGCCTGCTGTTAATGTCCATCCCTGCTACCTGGGGCCATGTTGAGGTCCCAGCTTGAGCTGCTTGTTGGGGGTCATGTCTGAGCCTGTGGTACACAGCAGTTGGTGTCAATGCCTGTAGCTCATATTACCAGTAGAGAATGTGGTAATGTCCCTGGTCAGGGCAGCCACTGGAGACCATGTGTATATCCAAGGACTGTGTCTAACTGGCCCTGCCCCTCACTGGATGGGGCACTCTGGAGAGTTGGCCCCACTTCTCACCTTCGAGGGTGTTCAGGAGAGAAGGCCCCTGCACCTTGCCTGGATAGCATGGTAGAATGGCCCTGGTGGTAAGGGCAAGGCTAGAGGTGAGCCAGCCTGAGGGTGTGAGTGTGGGCGAACTGACCCTGCCTGTTGTCTGTTATGGGGTGGCACAGGTAGAGAGGTGAACACCTGCCACCCCTCACTACCTCTGGGAGTCAGAAAAGCTGTTCACAGAGTCCTGAGTGTGGGAGAGCTAGCCCTGCCCCTCATCAGGGAGAGCAGGCCATGAACCTCTTCTGAACTGTGCCTAGGCAGCACAGTAGGACTGGCCCTGTTAATGGAGGCATAGGAGAGCTAGCCACAAGGGTGAGAGCATGGGAAAGCATATCACTCCTCCCCCACCTTGCTCCTTGTCACCTGAGAGTCACTAGAATGGGTGAGCTGACACTGTTCTTCTTGGATGCAGATACAGTACTCGGGAGAGTAAGCTCTGCACCTAGCTTGGGCAATAGAGTGGAGCTAGTATGGCACTGATGGTGAAGACACAGGTGAGCCAGCCACAAGAGTGTGAGAGCAGGAGAGCAGGCCCAGTCCCTCACAGGCTGCAGCACTTAGAGTGGACCACACTCCTTGACTGGACAGCACAGTGGAGCTGGAGCTAGAGGCATAGGTGCCAATGAGCCTGCCACAAGGGCATGGGAGTGGGAGAGCTGACCCTGCCTCCTGTTGATGGCAGCACTGAGTGGCCTAGCCAGAGTAGGGCTGGAGAGCTCACCCTGATGGTGTGGATAAGGGAGAGTTCTCAGGCTGAACAACTCAGATACCACCCAGGCCCAGATCAAAGGCTCTGAATTGGCCCACCTCAAAGTCTACGTCATCTGCAAATGGCAGGGATGCATGAAAGAGCCAGTCCTGCCGTTCCAAAGCTGCAGAATCTCCATGACACAAGCCAATAACCAGGAGAAGGCTCAGTGAAGCTCAGTTTGAGCCAGCGACCTGGAACCAGACCCACGGCTCATTACAACGAACATCAAGTGAAGATGTGTGGACAGAGAGATATACTGTGGGACACACTGTGACATACTACAATTTCCATGGTGAGATGATTTCTATGCTTTTTTTCTTTTTCTTTCTTTTTCTTTTTTTTTTGTTTTTGTTTTTTTAATTTTGAGGGGTAGGTTGCAATGAGGGGTGGCTACGAGGAGGTAAGAGATGCACAGGAGTGGGGTGTATGATATGAAACTCACAGAGAACCAATAAAAAGTCAATATATATACATATATTATAATATATAGTATACATATGACAATATATATTATTATTCAAAGTAATGGAACTCACCATAACTACACTGTCCACCCTTTGGAGATCATTCTGTGTCTTACCAGAGAGGAACAAAAACATGGGATCTCTGACATTTACTTCCCCAGGGTTCTTCCCGGAGGCCCTCTCCTGACATGGTTAACATATTCTTTGCTCTGTGTCAACTCTAATAGCATTTATTTCATTTTTAAATAGTACTTATCTGGCATCATTCCTGGATTATAAACTGCTCCATCCACATTACATACCTTATACTGACGACTATGGCACTTGTCACAAAGGGATGAGGCAGTAGTTACTTGTGGGGTGCATGGATAAATAAATGAATGAGTGGAGATTTGTTCAACATACATTTATGGGAAATGGAAAACGGAACTCATTATAAGAAGTATACCATTCCACCCCTAGAGGTTTCTGCCTGGATGTTTATGCTGAATTGCCAATAAAGTGGTAACACATGTCAGTAATGAAGCCCTGTAGAGTTGGCCATGGACGGCTGCATGTTTTGATTACCTCTCCATTGTGAGTGCATTTGTTGTAGAATACTTAATTAATATTGATTTTTGAGAGAGAATTTCTGGATTATAAGAGGAGATTAACTGTTTGTGGTACGATGCGTTTTTGTTGACTGGTAGCATAGCACAATGCTTTGATGTATCAGTTTGACCAAAGGAACTTTAAAAAATCAATCTAAGAACTGAAAAATAAGTTGAATACCGTATCAGTTCTTTTTCTGAACTAACAGAAAATAATGGCTATAAAGACGTAGAAATACTCCTTGCTTTGGAAAAGACATCAAAGGAATCATGAACAACTTCTGCTAGTTCTCCTGTATTTGAAACTATGTAATTACTGTTTGTCTTTTTATTAAACATCAATAAGTGCTAATAATATGTGCTCATTATAATTTATCATAACACCTTTGTAATAATATTCTTTTATAAATTTGACTTTTAGAAAGCATGATGTGAGATTCTTCTCAGGAATAGGATAACATACTCAGTCCCAAGACCCCCATAATTCTTGCATTTACCCTCCTGTGATGCCACAAGAATGAAGTTGGGAATGTTTATCCATGTATCATCTTGCATATGATATTGTTAATCTGTCAGCTAATGGGCTGTCCTTCACAAACGGACGCAGCCATTCTGTTCCCATGTGAATGGAATGTGAGGGCTGGGATGCTTTCCATAGGGGTCTTCCTTCCTTCCTTCCTTCCTTCTTCTAGCAGGTTTATCCATGGCCCTTGCAGTATGGCTACAGAATGGTGCTACAGCAAAGGCTGTGAAGCAGAGCAAGCTGCCTGAGCCTTGTGGGCACGGCCCAAGCTCACACTCTGATACAATGTCTTTACTCTTCTAGCAAAAGCCTCAGGTGCAGCAGCTGAGTGCTTTCTGACTAGTGGGTCTTTCTCAGGAGGACACATGGTGCTGGTAAGAAAGTTCTTTGCATCTAGATACTTCAGTGTATTGACTCAATATGGTTTTAAACTTAATTACCTTTCTTTCAATTAGGAAAATAGTTCTATCCAACAAGGAAAAACCCCAGACTGGCAGATTCAATATCTGCTTTTATCAAACCTTTAGGAAGTGTAAACCCCAAAGTCCCTCAAACCACTGTATAAAATACAAAGGGAAAGAGCTGTATCATATCTCTTTTATGAGGGCAGCATTACCTTGTCACCCAAATTGAATAAGGCCACAAGAGAAAAGGAAAACTATGTGTAGGTCTCTTTCACAAATGAACCTAGATGCAAAAGGTCTGAATAAAAATTCCAGCAAACAAAATTGAGTATGCGTTTGAGAAAGCACACACTATGATGAAACACCCGAAACCAAGTTGGTTCCGATGTAGTGGTGCATGGTTGGTTTAACATGCACGGGTCACTAAATGTAATGCAGTGCAGAAATACATGTCAGGAAAACTCACATGACCATCTCAACCAATGCAGAAGAGTCTTCAACAAAGCTCAAAAACCCTTTATAATAAAGGCCCTAAAGAATCAAGATCATAAGAAACACAGCTTAACATGGGCTATATATGGTAGTATAATGTTGGCTACACCCAACATTACACTAAATGATGACAGAATGCAAGCATACTTTCTGAAGTGTAGAATGATGGAGATGCCTACTGTTTTGGCTCTTATAAACTATAAACCATAGTACTTTAAATCCTATATGGGCAATGAGATAAGAAAAAGAAATGAAAGGGCCACAAACAGGAAAGGCAGAAAAACATTATTTTTATCTGTGGACATGATTTTATACTTAAAGATTCTGAAGACTCCATCAGAAAACTTCTGGACACAGTAACAGCTTCAGCAGAGTAATAAAAAATTAACATACAAGTAGCATAATACAAAATTAACATACAAATAGTAATACAAAATTAGTAGTTTCTCTGCATACCAATATTGAACTTGCTGAGAAAGGGAAAAATATCCATTCACAATCCTCTGAAAAAAAGAAAGAAAGATAGAGAGAAAGAAAGATTCCACATAGGAATCAGTTTAAACAAGAAGGCAGAAGACCTGTACAATGAAAATTTCTCAGACAACAAAATAGAGAAATTGGAAGGAGCAGTAGTGCAGTGGTTCTCAACCTGTGGGTCATGATAGATATCCTGTATATCAGATATTTACATTACAATTCATAATGGTAGCAAAATTACAGTTATGATGTAGAAACAAATAATTTTATGGTTGGGGTAACTACAACATGAAGAACTATATTAAAGGATCACAGCATTAGGAAGGTTGAAAACAACTGCTTTGAACTTTTAAATATTTCTAGTGGGAGCACAAACATGTGCAACCACTATAGAAGCCGATATGGAGGGCTCTAGAAATCCGAAAATAGAAGCACTACATGACTCGGCAATGTTAATACCCAAGATGATGATGATTGATGATGATGATGATGATGATGATGATGATGATGATGATAATAATAATAATAATAATAATAATAATAAATATAATATATATATATACATACATACCAGTACACTGTAGAAATACTTGTTTATCCATGGTTATTGCTGCATTTTCATAATATCCAGGAAATGGAACCTAGTCTAGATGTCCATCAAGAGGTGACTAGATGAAGAAAAATGAAATCATGACATTTGCTGAAAAATGGGTGGCTATGGAAATCATCATGTTAGGTGAAACAAGCCAGATATGGAGATCCAATAACCCCATTTTAGATCATTGTAGAACCTGGGTTTAAAGCTGTTATGCAGATATGTGCATCTGATTCTATGTGTATGTCCGTGAGGGAGGAGGAGGGCATCTTCAGGGAGTGGGGAAGAGAGGGCTCATGTAATGGGACTGTCTTAGGGAAGGGCTAAGGAAGGCACAGAGGAGGTCAGGGGAAGAAGAGATCAACTGGAACAAAATATTATGACACATAAGTATGAAAATTCTATAATGAGGAGCTGAAGAAATGGCTCAATCAATACATTGCTCGCCATGTAAGGTTGAAGACCTGAGCTGAAATCCACTATCAGAAAAGCCAGGCATTGAGGCCCCAGTCCCTAACTACAGTGCTGGCAGAAGCGGAAAAAGTCATGCCCTTGGAGCATACTGCCAAGAGTCTATGCCAAGAGTAAATGTGCATGCCTGCATGCACACAGATATACACATGGACATGGACATGCAAATATACCCCCCCCACACACAAAACAAATGTTAAAAGTATCATCATGAAATATTTTAGTTTTATGCTAACCTGTATATTAAAAATAATTCTGAAGACGTAAGAGCAAGTTGTTTGCTTTCTCTGAAGAGTTCACCCGATGACATCTTGCACGCAGGAGTACCTGTTGTCTTCACCTGCTCAGCATGCAGGGCTGATGAGGACCTTCCGCTCCGTGGCAGACAAAGCTTTCACTGTAGAGATGACCTGATTGACAAGCAGCCGGGGTGTGGGGCGGGTTTAGGCAAAGCCGAATCGGGAGCAGCAGACACGTGTTATTAGCCAGGACAAGGATGTGGTGGTATAAACGTGTTAGTCTGGCATGCCACCAGGGAGGAGCTGACATGCATCCTAGGTCAAGGTTCATTTGGAGTTGCAGCTGCCCAAAACAGGTATGTGCATTGAAGTCTGAAGGTAGCTCTCTCAGCCAGGCACGTGAGTGTATGCCCGTTGTCTTAGCACTTGGTTGGCAGAGGCAGGAGGATCTTGAGTTCAGGCTCAGGGCAATGCTGTATCAATCCCGCCACCCTAACCTAAAGAACAGAAAAGGTGACTATGCTAAGCTTACTGTAGTTTTGGTTTTTCCAAAATAATAGTATAGTTCTTGTTTTCACTCCATGGTTTTGGCCATCGGAGATCTAATGAATTCAAGATCCTACAGATGAGAGAAAATGATGCCATTTTAAAAAAAAATTCCTGTTGAATCATCTAGTATGTATTGTGTGCTAAACGTTGTATTTAATACTCAGGATGTGGCAGGAGTGGTGGCGCATGCCTTTAATATCAGCACTTGGGAGGCAGAGGCAGACAGGTCTCTATGAGTTCAAGGCCAGCCTGGTCTACAGCTGGAGCTCTAGGACAGCCAAGGTTATCCAGAGAAACCCTGTCTCAAAAGAAAAAAAAATAAACCAACCAACCAACCAACCAACCAACCAACCAACCAAAAATTAAAAAAAAATCTTCAAAATAAGATAGAGGCAGAGAAGATCTCTATTTCCAGGAAATTTATTACTATGGCTTGAATGTGAATGTCTAAGGAAAAAAAGCAAACATACAACTTTTTTTTTTCTGTAGCCACAGTTTATAAAGACAATAAAATTCAGAAGCAGGCCCTGTGATCTGTGCTGATGATAAAGCAAGTCTCTCAGAGCATCACAGGGAGACCAGAATCTGGGTACCCACTTACTGCGCCTCCAGGATGCTGGCAAGGAAGCAGCAGCTGCTGCTGCTGAGAAGCATCTTGATGAGATGTCTTGATGAGATACCCTTAGAGATGTCTAATAGACAGGTTCGTTCACTTTCATGATGTTCTTCTCTCTTCTTTGCTTAAGGAGGCAAACTTAAATTTTCTTAGCCCTTCTTTGTCCTTTGAAGCTCTTCCCAATAATTGTTTCCAAGGGCCCAAGGGTAAAGTTCTGGACTGCGTGCATTCTTGCTACAGTGATAACAGTGATCGGCTGTCACCTTTAGAATTTTATGAACCGTAAGGTTTAATGGAGAAAGTGCTACGTTGGTGATACCAACGAAACCCACAAATGGGATACAGAAAATTACACTGTTACCGTAGTAATGGCTTCTCATTGGCAGCTGAAGACAATCATTTAACAATGTTATAAAACCATAGTAAATATTGGACAGCTTTATGGAAATGTGATAAACTGAAGTCATATATCACAATGCGCTAAGGTTCATTTTACATTTATGGCACATAGCAAAATTATAACGCAGACGAGGACTGAACGGCCTATAAATGTTAAGCACATAGTTAACCATGGAATATGTCAACCAGGGTCTCTGTAGCTTTTCTGGGTAATACATTCAAGTTAGATGAGAGAATCATTGCCTATTTCTAAGCCCATACATATTGTCCCCTTTCAAAGCCAGATGCAGAGCAAAAATCATATCCATTTTCTTGTAGATAACCAGGTAAGATATGAGAAACTGGCAAGCCCTTGTGCTTGCATATGAATTTAACAAGGTAAATACTGGTAACCTTGTTATATCCAGATACTGTTACTGCTCAACCTGATTCACAATGTAATTGCATTTTGTGGGCTTGTCACACACCCTGCTTCATAGATTCTACTCAAGAAACATAGCTTGAGATACCATCTTGTAGATACCACTGTAAGGAGCTGAGCTTGCCGGTGACCTGGATATAAAGGCCCTGGGATGGAGACGCTTTTCAGTTTGTAGGGAGCATTTGTTCCTCAGGGAAACAGGTTTTCCCCCAGCCAGTTTGTTCAGTTCTCCTGCAGAGGGTACTGGATGGGACACAGGCTTTGAAAGGCACATAGAGGAGCCATTTTTGTGAAAGGAGTGGTGGATGAGTGCACATGCACTTTGCCATGTATCTCAGGCATCTGGTGTGGATCAAGAAGATACACTGCATTCATGGGGAGACCATACAATGATGTTAATTAGTTAGTTATTCTGTTCTCAAAACAATGGAGTCAACCAATTAGACAAAGCCAAGCCATCAATCTCAGAACTGCTTCTACTCACACCTCAGAACTCTTACTTCCCTCACCCAGTCCTAGGTTTGCCATAGCAATAAACAGAATGGAGGGTTTCCTTGGTATTTATGTGCTAGTTCTCAATGACTCTCAAAAGCATTGCCCATCACTTCTGTCATCTCTCCAAGGACATCACTCAGGACACACCGTAACTTCATCTAAAGAGGCTTATGGTCCGAGACTGTATAAAGGCATTTTATTGCACAGATGAATTGAGAGTAGCATTTCTTCAAGACAATTCTTACACAAAGTTGCTGATTTGGCAGGTGACAGGCACAGACAAAAACCTTTAGTAAAATTAATTACTTGTAAAATGTTCTGGGTGTCTTCTATAAAATTCAAATGTATGCTTGGATAGGAGAAATGATGGTAAGCGAGGCGGCTGTTAGGTGGATGATTAAAGGAACATCTCCTTTTAAATGCAAGGTGCTAAGAGCTTCTACATGGGTCATTTCATTTAATCTTTACAAGATTTAAGGTAGGCATTAATATTAACTGTATTTTCCAGATGAGGAGGGAGGTGAAAAGAAAAACTCGCTGAAGGTCATGCAACAACTAAATATCAGTGCTAGGACTTGAACTTCAGTGAATGGAATCTACATGTCATATCATATGCTTGTCCACTATGCTAATACCTCTAAGGCTTAAGTATTTAATCCTGGATAGCAATTCCTTTAATGGACATACAGGCATATCATTAGCACTCATCATAGGCTCAAAACATGGGATATATTCACATCCCTGAGTACCTGAATTGGTATGTGGCACTGGGACATGCAGAAGGGCTATCAGCAAGATTGGCTACTGGCAAGGTTGCAGTGAGAAAGGAAAGAAAAGTACGTTGAGCTCGTGTCAGTGCTGGTGTAGACGCAAGGTAAGTGGTGACCTGGGAAGTAAAACCATGGTGTGGGGTTGGGGAGAAGGTGAAACTCCAGATGCTGATAGACAGAATGATAAAAAGCCAATTTGAAAGGAAAACCATACAATTGAAATTCTAGCTAAGGCATTGTATTGAGTAAGGATCAGTAAACCCAGGGAGAGAAATCGAATAAAAGAAATAAAATATTATCATAGCGTTCACCTTCTTTAGAAAAGCGTGATTAAGCATGTATTAATAGTTCCCTTTAGTCTTTTTCCACTCTGGGGAAATGATTTGTGTAGACAGCTGCCTCAAGCGGTATGTGCTATTACCCCCACCCTCCACATCCATCTAATATAGCCGTATGTTTAATGCTTTTTCATCTTAAAAATTTATCATGAACTGTGGGGAAATTTGTTTCTCCTTTTGATTTGAGGTGTCACAGTGATACTAGCATGTGTTTCCAACCTGACTTCCCTTCCCCCCATTTCTGCAGGTAGACAATTCATTCTTAGCATCCAGTTTAGCAACCTTGGCATGTAGTCTTCCTTTCCTTATTGAGATATTCACCTTCTCAATGAAATGAAGCGCTTACAATTTTCTTTTCACATATAGGAGTTGCCAGCATCCAACCCTTGGACTTGGGGATCATTCTTAGATACAATAACAACTAACGCATTTATAAGGGCCATGGACACACTAATGGTCGATCTAGTAAAAGGTACTGAGTTCCCAAAGCAGGGGTGGCGTAGTCAGGGTGGACACCCTGAGAAAAGAATAATTCCCTAAAGGATAGGATGAAGGGGAACCCTGAAATCTCATCACACTATTTAAATCAGGGCACGATTTACACTTTATTGCTTTATTTCAAATGTAATGTTTGTAGTTAGTTGAAACTCTGGTAATTGAATCCATGAGAGGTGAAGCCAAAGATAAGGGGTGACCACAGGGTATAAGGAAGAGTACACATAAAATATATGCTCAATGTGAAAACTAGATACTCAGAAAACTTGTTTCCAACCGTGGCTCATGCTGAGAACTATTCGGGACATACTGTCTCTTCCGCCTCTTTCTGAGGATCACTTTCTCATTATACCTTTTATTTGTGTGGCATATGTAGGCATTCATGAGTTTTAGTTGCACCCCCTTTTGAAGCCTGGTTTACTCTGCCCAACATTTTGTTTGTAGGAGTCATCCACGCTGCTGATTGAAGCTGTTAGTGGGCCAAAATATTGCATCCATTCATTTCAAGGATTTAATGCAGTAGAATGTTCTTTTCTGTCATATTTGAGACAAATGTTTTGCTTTCTTTGTAATCCCCTCTAATTTTAGTTACATTTGGACAAAAGGACATTGGTTTAAGTTTAGTAATGTGCACTGAGCTTTTCCTTTATGATTTTGTTCATTCCTTGGAAACATAGAAGGTTCTCTCTCTCTAGGGTGCTGATATTTGCCAATATTTAAGCTCTGTCTTAATTTGGTCTCTTTCCCTCTCATTCTTTTCTTTTTTTAAAAAAGAAAACCTTTAGTTCTCTAATCCACTTGTATTTATTTTGGTTTGTGTTCTGATTTGACATTTAGATTGATTTTCTTTCCAAATAGTTAGCTAATTATTAATTCATCCTTCCCCATATTTATTTACACTGATTTCTTTGTGTAGAGGGCATGAGACAGAGGCAGGCATGGATGTGTGAAAGTGTGCGTGCATGTGTCCATGCAAGCATTGTGTACATGTGTGTGCGTGCATGGTGTGTACACGTATGTGTGTGTGTGTGTGTGAGAGAGAGAGAGAGAGAGAGAGAGAGAGAGACAGAGAGACAGAGAGACAGAGAGACAGAGAGACAGAGAGAGAAGGAGGGAGAGGGAAGAGAGAGGGAGAGAGAGAAGGAAAAAGAGAGAGGGGGGAGGAAGATAGAGAGAGGGAGAGAGGCAAGAATCCCTTAAGTCTGTGTATAGTTCTGACCAGAAAAAAAAAAAGTCAGTTAGGGTCCCAAAGGGATAACTGGATTTTGATTTTGTTTGGTAGGTTGAATGGGTACCTGCCACAGAACAAGTATAGGGAGGGTGATTATTTTAGATGGGGAAACTGAGTGTTTGGTCGTCTGTCATTCTACTCCTGAGCCCTGGAATCAGAGTTTCAGGTCTTCCACTTGCTGCTTTCTGGTTCTCACAGCTTAGCCTTTCTGTCATATTTAACTTTAATTGTGAGTTTGTTTGTCTATAAAATGAGAACAGGTAGTCTATCCCATAGGCTCATTGCAAGCAATAGTAAGACAATACCATAAGGTAGCACTCAACACTTGCTAGGCAAGTGATAATTATTTGCTGCTGATGTTATTCATCGCAGAGGCAGGATCACTCAACACCCCAGCACAGCTATACACAGCTTGATGTGAGAACTAAAGCCTAATGGCTCATACTGGGTCACTGTAGGAAGAACAGAAACAAGAAGCATTGTAGTAATTTTAGGAATAAGGAAATTGTTGGGCTTCTGGAAATAAAAGTTGTCAACAAGTGAGTGGCACAGGAGCAAGCCACACAAGAATGACCTCAGACATCACTCTGTGGACTTCTGTCTTTTTTTTTTTTTTTCTAAGCAAAAGGATGAGAATACTCAATGAAAACCTTTAGGTCTTAAGGTTTGGCTAGGGGCTTCAAAACCCCCAAATGCATGCTTTCTGCCTCCTCCAAAGTACTAAGTAAAATAGATTTTCATTTGATTTTAGAAAGATTCAAAGCTAAAAACACTATCCTCAAATATGTTTAGCCTTCATTTGAGAAAGTCCTATACAGGAACATCATTATTCCTAAGGTATCTCCCATGGTTTCCTGAGGGCATGGTCCTCGCGCTTACCCGGCAGTGTCTACCATCTCTTCTGTAGTAACAGAACGTAGTTTCTAGCTTGGCATTTGGATCTCTGAAACTAGGACTACATTTCCCAGCCTGCCTTTTAATCAGCTGTAAGCACGTGAGTGGCCAGTTAGCTAAAGTACCTTGTGCAGTTCTTAAGATATATTCAAAAAGGAAAGGGACATCGTTTCTTTTCTACTCTCTTCTTTTGTTATCTCTGGAGCCTAAGCAGCCATTTTGGAAAAGGAAGTGGGGTCCACGTGCTACAGAGGTAAAGCTCCTTACTTACCATTCTTGCCCTTCACCCGGCTCTGTTTACATGACGGGTGCACTCCATCATCGCAAGCTTGGCATTTCTGTAATTCGCCGCTGAACTTCAATTTTTTCTTTCTGACAATAGGGAAGAATTGTTAGGTTTCTTCTATGTCTTTTGTGTTCAATTCTGAAAAGCACCCTTCACTTTACTTACAGAACTTAGTTTCATTCCTCGCTTCCATAGTGGTGGCTAAAAAAGGTTTCGCTGTGAAAGAGTAATTCAGTGATCAGCCAAGGAATGCCACAAAAGTCATATCACGCAGCAGACCTCATGCAAGAGATTGATTGGGGAAGTGTGTATGTGTGTGTGTGTGTGTGTGTGTGTGTGGTTGTGTGTGTGTGTGTTTGCGCGCGCTACCTCTAACCTAGAGGCAGCTGTGGAACAAGTCTTAATGGAGGTTTATAGGAGGTTTGGAGCATGCGCATAGGGAAAATACTGTGACCATGGCAATACTGGAAACATGTCACATTGACCCTTGATGATTACAGGTCATCGGTGCCTTGTCATTGAAGGTGGGGAGGGACCCGGTTCCAGAATGTGGGCAAAGGACTTTTGGAGGTTCTCAGTATGCCCAACTGTGGCATCTTCCAGTTATGATTCAAGTGAGCATGATAGTTAAGAAAATAAATTCCTCTGCTCCTGCACTGATACACAGGACCTTCTCAGCCATAGAGAACAAAGTGATATCATATACAAAAAGATGATGCAACCGGAGACAATCAAATTAGACAAACTAAGGCTATTTCAGAAAGACACATATTGTATGCGTTCTTTCTTCTGAGGTGCCCAAACTTTGGATAGATACATGGAATCATGTATGCATATAGACATGAAGAGAGAAGCAAACCAGTCTAGAACAAAGAGACTAATGGGAGGGGTGGGCAGTGTGGAGGGGAATGTGTTCACTACACAATACATGTGTGTATGAAAGTGTCCTTGTATATAGCACAGTGCCATGTCAAATGTATATGCACAATGAACAATTTAAAAAAATAAATAAAAGAAGGAGAAAATTAAGAGGAAAAAAGGAATGAGAAGAAAAAAGAAAGAGTCTCTTTTTCCAGTGGCTCACTTGCTCACTTCTAGCTTGTGTGCCTTCCAAGTCAGTAAATAATAGCCTGGCGAGCAGTTGGCCTCTTGTTATGTATACAGAGCCAGAACATAATAATATTATTAGATGGAGATCCAAAGAGAAGGTTTCCGGAACCGGACTTGAAATAATGGGCAGCTCACTTATTAGACCTCCGTGTTTAACTCCAAGTGATGTTTTAAAAGTGTGTGCAGATAAACATTTTGTTGTTTTGGAGCACGTGACCATTGTGATTTCCTTTCAGTAGGAATCACAGCTGAGGACATGAATACTCTATAGTGAAAGGTCTGGGGCTGGGGGTGGGAGCATCCTTTCTCTTCTCTGCAAGAGAAGATGAAAGTCGGGTCTATGTATGTGAATTGTTGAGCTGAGTGACTGGAAATTCTGTCTGCTTGCTCTTCTGTTCACTACTCCTCTGGACTGCATTATTTACTGCAGGTACAGAGTCTTGGGCAGAATTTGGCTGTTAAAGCATCAGGATGAATGGTGTTCGTACCTACAGATACCAGAACAATAATGAAGCCTCATAATGGTGTGTTACGAGGGTGTCAATTTTGACATCAGAAATGCCCTACTCAAAGCCGACACCTACATCTCACAAACCACTTGACCTTGGACAATCTGCTTTGTACCTTACCAGCATCTTTCTTTCCTTATTTGTAATTGGACATATTGGTACCTCCTTCCCAGTGTGGTTTTGACAATTTATCTTCACTTTAGCCTCCTGTGTCCGTCCTCTCTCTCCTTGCTATTCCTTTTCTTTTTTAAAATCTGTTTTCTTCCTTCCTTTTCCTACCTCTTTTTCAATGCCAAGGATTGATCCAAAGCCAATTACTACGCACGTGTCCTCCCACTGAGGCAGTGGTTCTCAAACTTCTTAATGCAGCAACCCTTTCATAGAGTTCCTCATGTTGCAGTGGCCCCCAACCATAAAATAACTTTTGTTGCTACTTCATAAGTGTAAGTTTGCTACTGCCATGAATCATAATGTAAATATCTGATATGTGGGATATCTACTATGCGACCCCCATAAAAGGGTCATTCGGCCCTCAGACAAGTGGCAACCCAGGGGTTGAGAACCACTTCACTGAGGTGCCATTCCCCAGCCCCAGGATTTCTAAGTTACTAGACTGTGAGTAACCTGTAAGCCAAATGGCTCTACAGAGTCACTGATTATATTACAGCTGAGTGTAATGAAGAGCTGCCAGCTAGCTGCTGGGCAGAAGGCATGTGGCCCTTTCTTTTTTTTACACTGTTTTTTTGTTTTGTTTTGTTTTGTTTTTTAATTGACTTTCCCTTAGTATCCAGTTCTCATAAGACAGCCCCACCGGGCTGATACTGAATGGTCCTGTTGGCAAGGAATGAGTAGGACTAGGTGGGGAAAGGATGGTGTGTGTGTGTGTGTG
>NW_022196910.1:38872354-38927088 GCF_008632895.1 Mastomys coucha
TGTGTGTGTGTGTGTGTGTGTATGTGTATGGGAAAGTCCCAAGTCCTTCAAAGAGTTCTCACTTGCTTTGGTATTTCATTCACACAAGGAAGTATAAACAGAAGGCTGTGTTTGTTTATGACTCTTGAAGCCGTCAGCCTGCTTCAGGTATCAGGTGGCATAGTTTTGACATTGGTTTTCACCCACTGAGACGTCCGAACCCTCTTAGGAGTAGCCTTTCAGAACTTAGGTGTTCCCTCCTGACTCTGAAGCAAAGGACAAAAGCTGCAAAAACTAAATGGGGCCAAGAGCATCACCATGAAGATGACCTTCGTGGAAATGAAAAGGCAGACAGCTCCAGCACTCCAGAGTGTGTGTGTGTGTGTGTGTGTGTGTGTGTAGCAGGGCTGGTGCTTCCTCCACTCCTGCCCTCCGCAGAAGAATGCTTGCAAATTGCTTCAGCAGACTTTTTCGCACAGCCCTTGCCAAAGATGATCTCCTTGATTATACATCTGCCGAGTTCAGCATCTTCAAAACACCAGTATCTTAAGCACAGTAATTTCATCTCAGTGCAAACTGATTCAAGTGGGTAACGTTGCTATAGCTCCGTACAATTATTGTTAGGAGTCACGGACCACACGTCTAACCTTCCTGCTCTCACATCTTCTATGCTGGTTTTAGCTAGATGAAATGAGATAATGAAGAGAAGGGAAATTTTGTTTTATTTCAAGGCAAAGTTCTATGTACATATTTGAATAATTCTTGATTTATTGGGTTATCTGAATCAATTTAAAATTTCAAAATTTAAAATCAATTTAAAATTTTCCTCTTTAAGCTCTATCTTGACAGTCATGCCTACTTGAGAACACACACATTTCTTTTTAAGGTTTTGATATCTGGTTCCTTTGTATTCTTGTTGCCTCCAACAGGACAATCTCTTCTGATTTTATAAAGCTTCTGTTTTTTGTTTCACCCATGGTCTGGCTTGGCATTCACAGGTCTGAAGGGTAACGTTACTGCTCCAGCTGAGATGAAGCAATGATGTGTAGAGGACGGGGCAAAGTGTTCGTTCTACACGTCTTAGCTCCCTTACTTCATTGCTCCATAGTCCGTATTTTCTATTATTCACTGTCCTGGAGAGTTTTATGTCAACTTAACACAAGCTATAGAGTCACATAAAAGAAAGGGACCCCAATTCAGAAAATGCCTCCACAAGATCCAGCTGTACAGTGTTTTCTTCATTAGTAATTGATGGGCCCATTGTGTGTGGTACCAACTCTGGGCTAGGGCCCTACGTTCTGTAAGAAAGCAGGCTGAGCAAACCAGTAAGCAGCACCCGCCATGACCTCTGCATCAGCTCCTGCCTCACGTTCCTGTCCTGACTTCTTCAGTACTGAACAGTTGATTTGGAATCACAAACCAAATAAGTACTCTCCGAATTGCTTTGGTCATGGTGTTTCATCACAGCAGTAGAAACCCTAACTAGGACATTCATTATAAACCACTGGGTAGACCTTTTGATTTTGTTGTAGGATTTTATGGCTAAGCAAAAAAAATTATCCAAACATTTTAGATATTTCTAGATTTGGGATACAAAAATGTTGAAAATGAAGCAAGTTGAAGTGACATACTTATTGTAATTCTCATGGAACTGTTATGATTCAAAGATTTTTAAAATCTTTTTTAAATTTTAAATTTTAAATTAAATTTTAAAACTGACTGTGTTAGTGTGTTAGTACCTTTTCTTTTGTTGTGAAGAGACTCCATGATGAAGGTAACTTGTAGAAGAAACAGTTTGGGGACTCAGAGTGTGAGAGTCTACCCACCATGACAATCAGACAGACATGGTGCTGGAGCAGTAACTGAGGGATTATGGATGATTCACAAGCATGAGTCAGAGAACTAAGAATGGTGTTTTCTTTTGAAACTTCAAAGTTCACCCTAATAACACACCTCCTGCCACAAGGGTCCACTTCCTAATCCTTCCCAAACACTTGTATCCGCCAAGGACCAAACATTCAAAGAAATGATCTTATAGGGACCACTTAAATTCAAACTACCACGTCAGTGTGCAATCTTTCATTTAAAATGATTGAATCACAATTCCAGTGTGTCTTGTGAAGAACTACGAGCATCTAGACATGGCTCAAAACACAGATATGTGTTCAGAATTTCCTGTGCACCGTTCTGCATTTGATCCATTCAGGAACTGTAATAGAAATGGAATGAGCATTCCCCAGACACTGCGACTGATACAGACCCACTCACAAATACTTCTGCACAGAGAAAGGAAGAAGAAAAAAATGTGTTCCCTAGTTTTTGTGGGACTCAAACTATGATACATGAGGACTTCACCATACCTCTGTCAGGAGTATCAGGTGACAGCCATACATTGTGGAGAGGAATTTCTGGAATACTAGTCTTGATAGGAGTAAAGACAAAGGAAAGAGAGAATTTCTCAGGTTAGAGTATTGTCAAAGACTTGGGAAAACTATGTTTTTAAAGTCATAAGTCTGGTATTTTGATACTTGAAGTAAAAAATGGTGTAGTCCTGAGAGCTTTAAGTTATGACTAAAACTGACTTATATGAGGAGAGTAAAAAAAAATCACTCACACAACATGTACACATACACGCACATACACATACACACATAGACAGGCAGACAGAAAGATGGGGGGAGAGAGAGATGGAGGGAGAGGCAGAGGCAGGGAGACCGAGAGGGAGGGAGAGGCAGAGGGAGAGGAAGAGAGGGAGAGGGAGAGAGGGAGAGAGGGAGAGGGAGAGATATAAAAAGGATATAAAATTAAACCATGATAGAAACTCCCATTATCACTTGTAATCTGCCTATCACCATGTGAATGTTTTGTAAGCACCTCCAAGTCATGAATTCACAGCTAAATCCACTCTCTTCTTCCTCTAGACACCTGAAGTTGTTTTTATTGTGTTCTTTTCTTATGTCAATGGCATCTTATTCTTCAAGCCATCTGGGGTTAAAAATGAATACACGTTGATTCTTCCCTTTCATTCCCAACATCCAATCAGCTGATGAGTCTCATTACCCCTGGAGTTTTATTTCACGTATCTCTTTACTCTGTTACCATGGCATTGCTTGATATGAATCCTTCATTTTCACTTGCTTATGATTTTGCAAATAAGTTTCCAAATTGGCCTCTGACATCTGTCTCTTGACTCCTCTATTCATTTGTACGCTAAAATCAGTGATTGAGACTCACACGTCTCCTTGTTTTGCCTCTTGATTGCTTGTCAGCTTCTGGGAGTTCAATGAATTGACTTCAAGTTTTGCAGCCCCATCTAAACCCCCACAAACTGACTCCTGTCTATCTGATCACCTATATTCATCTCTTACATGAACTATATGTCACTCATGCATTGAAGATGCTATTTAGCACCATCTTTCCTTCTTCTTAGATCCAGCTTTAATACCACCTTCCTCAGATAGTCTGTTTTGCTCTGCCAATCCACTCAAATGAACCTTCTGACACCCTAGTATTATAATCTATATTAACATTACAACATACATGGCCCTGATAATATTCCTGCTACTTTGCAACATGATTTGCTGATCCGGTGTATGCCAGTGCCATATCTCACATGGCGCTAAGCACTTTATTTGTATTATTTTTTTTTAAGGACACCAAGTCAACTCCAGTATGTAATCTCCATTTCACAATCAAGGAAACCAATATTAAATAACTTGCCTCATTGCAAACAGTATATTAAATCCAGATCCATTTAGTACCAAGTATATCCTTTTTCACTAGACCACTGCTTCTCAGCTTGTGGGTCATGACCCTTTTGGGGGGGGGGGGTTGTCAAACGATCCTTTCACAGAATCAGAAAACAGATTTTTTTACATTGTGATTCATAAGAGCAAATTTACAGTTATGATGTATTAATAAAAATAATTTTATGGTTGAAGGTCACCACAACATGAGGAATTATATTAAAGGGCTGTAACATTAGGAAGGTTGAGAAGTGCTGTATTAGACCATCCTGCCTTTGTGTGGTCAAGGGCTCTCATGTAGATTCTGAACAACTGGAGCAGGGGCTATCTCAAAAGCTGTTACCTCTCTATGGAATAAGTTTCTCTAGCTGGGTTGCCTTGTCTGGCCTCAGTGGTAAAGGATATACCTAACGCCGTAGAGTCTTTATGTGCCAGGGTAGGGGGATACCTAGCAGGGCTTCCACACTCTCAGAGGAGAGGGGAGGGGGGATGGGGAAAAGATTGTGGGATAGGGTGACTGGGAGGAGATGGCAGCACTCAAGATGTAAAGTGAATAAATAAATTTTAAAAAGAAAGAAAGAGAGAGAAAGAGAAGGAAAGAAAGGAAAGAAAACAAAGAAAGACAGAAAAGGACTCACCAAGTGGTATACTATTTGGCCAAGAGCAAATTGGCTGCAATGGCATCATCCACAGTACCCCAAATTACAGCAATGTGAATGAAACTGGGGTTCCTTAGCAATGTGCTTTGTAACATAGGAAATTTTAGTGTCCAATTTTCAGCTGATTGATTGTATACGGTCTTGATTGTTAGAGTGAAATTTAGTATTTGAATTGTTTATGGTTTTAATGTATTTTTCCTTACAACAGTAAACCATTGACAGAAAAGTTATAAAATGCAAATGATTTTTTAATCTCACGATCACAGCTTTTCATGGGTGACAAAGGAACCGGGGCGGGGTGGGGGGTGGCATGCTGCTCATCAGCAGGTTTTAAATAGAAATGTGAAAGTCTATCAGAGACATCAAAGTTTTGCAAAGGAGAAAGCTTGAATTTTATAACATCCAATTTCAATTTCAGGAGTCTGAGGAAAAAAATACAATGAATGTCACCAGGGCATTTTTAATTTACACCCACTTTTTTTAATTCACTTTTTATTATTTGGCTGAAATAGAACTTGTAAAATCCCAGCTGTGATTTTGAGCCATTCTGTTGTTTCCCAGGATATTGGTTCCAATGCCTGTATTTGATTTCTGTACTTGAGTAAACCCACCTACACAGCCCACTGCAGCCTGGTGGGTTTGGCATTTTCTCTTTTGAACAGTATCCAACATAATGTGGCTTACTGGAAACATCTCTTCAGAATGACTCAGCCAGTCATGGAAGCATTTCTTTCTGTGGAATTCTCCCTTTTTCTCTAAGAATGAACACAGAGCACATTATTTGGGAATAAACAAATCTGAAAGCATTTCCAGTAATATCTTTTTTTTTTTGTATGTGTACAGGCTGTGGAAGATTAAAAATTCTTGACTGAGATCTTCCCTCCTACCTAAATGTTTCAGTAAACATAGTCTCACTGAATGGATTTCCAAAATTTCCAGCTGAAAATAGAAAATGAAGCTGCTTTTCCAGAGGAAAAAAAATGGGCTTGTTATGTCTTCAAGATGCCTAGAATTTACCCAACATAGTGCCACCCACCAAGTACACACTTCATGTCTCTAAGCAAAGTTGTATTAAGCCATGTGACATCTCTTGAAAAGACACTTTGACGACAGGGTGACGAAGACCTGCATTCCTCCTCCTTTGCCTTCCTTCATTTCCTGATAAATTTCAAGAAACATTTTCAAGTAACTGTGGCCTTGTCAAAGCTCATAAATTTAAATCCTTTCGTTATTTGAAGGAGTTGGATGTTGTGTTCACTCTTAGAATAAGCCCATATGTTTTGAGTTGAACACATGTTTGAGAAGTTTTTTGTCATCATTTAAAATATATTACTATTGTTAATTGTGTGTGTGTGCTTGCGCGCAGTGTATTTGTGTGGAAATGTGTAGGACAGTGTATTTGGAGGTCAGAGGACAACTTTGTGGAGCTGGTTCTCTCCTGACACCTTTACAGAGGTTCCAGAGATAGAACTTCTGTGGTCATGACACCTTTACCTGATAAAACTTTTGCTAGCCCCATTTATGTGTTTTTAAAGTCAGGGCCTTAAGTAGCACAGGCTGGCCTGTTCAAGGATAACTTCTGATCCTCCTAACTCTACCAATAGAGTGTGGGATTACAGAATCTGCTACCAACTGAGTTTATATAGTACTGGGGATTGAATCCAAGAGCTTCCTGCTTGCTAGGCAAGCATTCTTATCAACTGAGCTGCTCCCTGACACCTGAGCTGTTCTTTAGGTAGAAGCTTTTTGAAACTACGAAAATGGTTTTTTAAAATTATTGACTGTTGTTCTCATGCTGGCAAAACAGAAGAAAAAGACAAGGCCATAAAGTTTGAGAGAATGGGAATGGAAGAAAAAAAGAAGCTACTGAACATTTCTCAGTAAATCATAAGAACTATCATTCTCAGAAGTGTACTGCTGTGTGTGTTTAGACCATGAATAAAGTCTGAACTGGTTTCTTTAATGTCTCCTGGAGCCATGAAATTAAGGAATTTGGAAAAGGGAAGGTCTGCAGGCAGAGTGGCTGTGATGTTTAAAATTGAATTCTTTCATTTTTAGGCATTCCTTTCAATGGAAGTAGTGAGTCCCAGAAGTGAGTCATTTAGCTCTCCAGGGCTAGAGATAGCCCGCTCATCAACCACTGATTTTGTTTTAGGAGTATGAACCTAAGTGAAGACTATGTTGTGAAGCTAGTGAACCTCAAATCCTCCATGCATCTCTCCTCACCTCTGAACCTCTGGGACAATCCCCCTACTCTTGTCATGTTTAAAGCCCACTTCTGCATTTCCAAGGGGGAGCAGTCATCAGCCGGGAAGTAATGAGTGTAATAGATGCCTGTCTCCACTCTGTAGCAACTGCATCAGCAGAGGGCTTAGCGCCTGCAAGGGGTGCTCAGGAGGCAACTTAATTTGTCCAGGTATTTACTTTCTTGCCCTTCTTACTCCATAACTTGTGGTTTTATTATTTAATTGTTTTCCGTTTATTTACTCAGTACATGTATGTGTGTGCATGTATAGAGGTCAGAGGACAGAGGAGAGAGTTGGCTCTCCCCTCTTGTGTGGTTTCCTGAGATTGAACTCAGGTCATTAAGCTTGGCAGCAAGCCTTAACTACCAAGTTAACAAACTCTCTTTCTAGTTCATCCTTTCCATTTGATCATGCATGTTTTCTTCCAAGGATGAAAGTCAATACACCTCTGTAAGGGACAAAATATAAAGTATTTTAGTATTTACCAGTCACATAGTCTTTGCAATAAACACTCAACTCTGCCGCTGTGTGTAAAAGTAAGCATAGGCAAGTATTAGTGAATGGACGTGTGCTCCAACAAAGCTACACTTGCGGACACACTACTATTTGGACTTCATGCAATTTCACGTGTTGTGAAATAATGACCCTCCCTTTTGATTCCTCTGCCAGTGTCATTATCCGTATCTCAGAGACTATTTTAAAATGGCTAATAAACCAGATTACTGCAGTTGGCTGTAGCTTTGTTAGCCTTTGCAGTAGAATGTTAAGTGGTAAGCCATGCATTGGACTGGAACTTCCAGACAGTATGTCATGAGCATATGTAGATAACCTTGGGTTTGGCAAACGAGAGATTCTATTGTGCATAGACATCGACCACGTTCCTAGATGATACAGCCACTGAAGACCTGCGTATCACACCTTGAGGAGCAAGGTTTACAAACATCACACAGGTAGGTTCATCCACAGAAAAGAGTCTGAATTTGAGACGGACTGGGCAGAAGTGGAGAACTGTGGCAGAGCTGAGTTGGCGGGGGCTAGGAGGAGGCTTTGTGACCGTCTAAGAGTGGGACTGAGGCAGGCCTGTCTAAGTCAGACTTAGAGAGGTTGGATGCAGGAAGACTTGGGGATAGGGGCTCAGCAGGGTGGTGACTTTCTCTCACCTGTGGTAACATTTGACAGATGAAATTTAAGGAAGGGTTTGTTTTTGTGTCATGGTTTCAAATATTTCAGTCTACATAACAGGGAAAGCATGACCTCAAGTGCTTGTGTTGAAGTCTTATCTGTGCCACGGCTGGAGACCAGGAAGCAGAGAAAGTGACATGAAGATGACAGAAATAATACAGTTCCACCCCTTTCTCCACCCAAACTTGTTCCTAGTGACCTACATCTTCAAGCTAGAGCTTACCTCATAAATGTCTGACCAATGTCTTTAGACAATTTCATCATCTTGGGACCAAGGTTCAAACACATGAGCCTCTAGGGGCTGTTTCTTGTTCATGTCACAACAGCAGATCTTAGTTGTTATAAGGATATGAGGGCTTCAAGGGAGAAGGCTTTGATGGTCAGGGATGTCTTTAGCAGTGGTACCGGTGATCTATGTAGAAGTGTTTAAGAGGTATTTGCTGAATAAACAGAACAGCAAGAAAGAGAAGTTGGGCTGGAAGGAGATAGAAAGGGGGACAAACATGACTTTAATCTGTGGTACTTTGAGTTTGATTCAGTAGAATCCAAGAGAAGGTAAGGAACACGTGTAACTTTAAGACCTTTTGGCTAAGAAGTGTAGAAAATGGCTGGTAATGTTGGGAGGTAGAATTCTATGTGACATTCACTGGTCAGAGAATGAGCTGTTTTCTACCAGAAGAGAAGGAGACTTAAGTCAACAGCACTGCCAGCTGGGAGCCAGAGTTCCAAGTGTGGGAAATCTGCTTGCTGTGACTTGGATGGGTCAGCAGTACTCTTCCATAGAAAAGAGCCTCTTCCATAGGTAGAGCCTCTTCCATAGGTAGAGCCCCTTCCATAGGTAGAGCGCCTCTCATCCACAGGTAGAGCCCTTGCAAATGTTCTCAGACACCCACTCTATCTTTCATTACACAGAGCTAAATTTTTCTCACAAGCATTTGAAGTCTCATACTTATGGGTCTACTTATGGTGAATGTTCTGCCATCTGTCTTCTCAAGGGCTTCTTCATACACTAGTTTAATTTATTCTGTTGAGAACACCAACAGACCCAAAGAAGCTGCTCTTTATATGAGATTTAAAACTTTCTCAGATGAAAGGAGTTTTCCTTTCTCTCCTTAAGCACATTTTTAACTTCAAACTCTGAGGAAAGAGAAGTCACCTGAATTTGTTAGAAGGCAGTCTGTCCTTGACTGAAATGAGCCCCACACACAGCAGTGACATTTGACCAGCCAGCTTCTTGGTCTTCTCCACCCTTAACTCTCTCCTCATCCATTGTACACACACTGTCATCCAGTTAATGTGGATGCAGATTTTGAGGAAACAGCAGCGGAGGCAGTCTGGGAAGCTGGACCATCTAGGGCTAGCCACTTTGAAACTCTGCTGGAAGCAGATTTTAAGGAAACACCTGGGCATCTGGGGCTAGCTGCTTTGACTTCATTGCTGTCTGGTCATTTTGCTCTGAAAACACACAGGCTTTGAAGACTAACATTGTAGGGACATTTTTGCATTAACACATGTATGCATAAATCCTCAGTCTGTCCTTTTTATCCATTCTCTATACTGTCATGCAATTAATATTTGTGAAGCAAATCCATAATCCTACTCCCTCGCACTCTGCCCCAACCCCATTCAAGAACCTCAAATATTTCTCAGTGGTCTGCAGTGAAGCCCACACTCATCAGCCTGCTTTTGCAGAATTGCCCCCGAGTACCACCACCCCTCTTTCACACGCATTTCTAAGAGGCTTTCTGTTGCTCATGTTTGCCCACTGGACCCAATGGCCAAACCATACTCACTGCTTCCTCCCTGATGCTCATCTTTCCTACAATAAGGCCAGGCTGTTCCAGCCACCCCAAGCCTGTCACAAAGTTCTGGGCCCTGAAGTCCTCTAAGTCCAGGCCAAAGATTCCACAGCTTCCTATTTGTGTGACAAAGCACAGAGAGAGCATGTGGCTCTGCCTCTAGAATGTAAGTCAAGGTAGAGTTTGGTCCATCTTAGCTGATGCTGGATCTTCAGTGCCTAGACCAGCTATTAGTGCAGAAAAGGTGATAAATCAATATTTATGAAATAAATGAATGAGTGAATGGATGAAGGTATGAATTACTTAAAGGAAGTGCTAGTATACAAATGCCTAGAGATGGGTTGAAATCAAGTAGGTTTATGAAGTTAGATTTTTTTTTTTTACTTTTATTCCTCCTTTGATGGCAGTTGTAAATGCCAAATATATTTACTTGAATAGTGCCCAGGTCCTGAATGCAGACATGATCTATAGATCCTATTGAGCTGTTGTTATCTCTCAGCTGTTGTGCTATGTACCTTATAGCGTACCTTATTTTAATCGTTTATAGGGATTCTATAAGGTAGGTAGTATTCTTTCCATTTTCCTGATGGAGGAGCAAAAGCTCAGAGAAGCTTGCCCTCATCACAGATTGAATGAGTGACAGAGCAGGACTTTTAAAAGCCAAGTCTTTCTGATGCGTGCAGCATTTGTTTATGTCAGTTTTGTCATTGACAAATACATTTCAAAAGCAGGAAGCAAAGCTGTGTATACTTGACTCAGAAGAAAATCACATTTCACCATAATATTGGATGGTATCAGTATGCTTCTATATACCAAGAGTTGAATGAATTTTTAAATAAGCAAATAAAATTGTCAATGAATCAATGAAATAACTAGTGAGTTACAGAGATAATGATTAGGAATAAGCTATTCTTAGGATAGGATTAGTAGAGAGCTCAGTTATTAAAGAGCCTGCTTAGCAAGCACAAAGCTCTGGGTTCTAGTCCTATTACCACATTGAACCAGGTATGGTAGCACACACCTTTCTTTAATCCTAGCACTTGGAGGATAGACACAGAAAGATCATAAGTTCAAGGCCATCTATGGCTTGCAATAGAGAGTTCCAAGCCAGCCCAGACACAATACCCTGCCAATAAATAAACACTTTAATGAACAGAAGATAAAAGAGCAAGCCATTCTTCCCTATCAGAAAATATGTGGTCAGTGCGCAAGCACCAGATATTTTTTTTTTCCTCAAAAAACAAGGTTGATCCCAAAGTAGAAATAAGTCTAAATTAACAAAGAGTATCTTACTACTGTCATGAGAGTAGATGGGCCCTGCAGCTCATGTCTTTCATCATGGATCCATAAGTGCCATTTGGAGATGCTGCCTGACTATAGGTCTGGAAATAATGGGGCTTGCGGTAATGAGTCACCATCAGCAGCAGATCCCAGAGCCGGGCAATATCAGCTGCAGTAGATAGTCTATTTGAATCACAGACATATCCACATTTAAAACTTCCACATGAGAATCTCAGTTGGCTTTAGTGATTAAGTAAGAACTGCATGAGTAGCATTTACCACCCCGATCAATATGGACTTTAATTATTAAATTGAGTTCATGTTGTATTGACTATAATACTGCTTTCAGCATATTTGTGAATTTTCCCCAAGGCACAGACTGAGAAGCTAGACTGAAAGTAAAGAAATTGGTCCTGATACTGAAGAGACCTCCATAAATATTTTATTTGCAACACCCTCATAGGGAATTGGCATCCTTAGAGTCAGTTTTAGATGTGTTCAGTTCTTTTCGGATATTTGACAGACACCCCAGAGTCTGTTATAGGCAGCACACTGACGAAACTGCTATTGATTCTGATCTTATTGCATAGGAATAAATCTTACCTCTCACTTCTAATACAATAATAAAAATTCTTGATAGTTATTATTATATAAATCTGAGAGTCTCTCTGTAGGGTAAAAATTATTGTCATCACTTGTAGATAACAGTCTGCATAGTCAAATTAGACTATGTAATCTGTCACCTATACATCATAGATCAGAAGTAACAAAGGTATGTCCTAAGTCAAGATCTGCCTGATTCCAAGAATGCATTTTGTGCTGAAGCACACAGATATTGCACATGTTCAGAGGCTGACACATTCATCTCACTAATGGGCATCAAGTGTGGGAGCAGTGACAGGATTCTAGTGTAGGTGGAATAGAAAAATGAATGAAACACGGTCTTTAAGGATGTCAAAGCTCAGAGTTTTTGACCCTGGGACTCAGATGAGATCGCTATTTTGTCACCAGTGACTGTCTAAGGTGGGACCAGCCAGGAGCACATACTCTACTCAACCAGCTTGGTCAAGGAAGAAATAAAGACAGAAATTAAAGACTTTTTAGAGGTTAGTGAAAATGAAGCCACAACATACCCAAACTTATGGGACACAGTGAAAGCAGTCCTTAGAGGAAAACTCATAGCTCTGAGTGCCTCCAAAAGGAAACTGGAGAGAACATACACTAGTAGCTTGACAGCACATCTGAAAGATCTCAAACAAAAAGAAGCAAATTCACCCAAAGGAGTTAGATGGCAGGAAATAATCAAACTCAGGGCTGAAATCAACCAAGTGGAAACAAAAAGAACTATACAAAGAATCAACCAAACCAGGAGCTGGTTCTTTGAGAAAATCATCAAAATAGATAAACCCTTAGCCAGACTAACTAGAGGGCACAGAGACAGTATCCTAATTAACAAGATCAGACATAAAAAGCGAGACATTGCAACAGAAACTGAGGAAATCCAAAAAATCATGAGATCCTACTACAAAAGCCTATGCTCAACAAAACTGGAAAACCTGGATGAAATGGACAATTTTCTAGACAGATACCTGGTACCAAAGTTGAATCAGGATCAGATAAATAATCTAAACAGTCCCAACCCCCCTAAAGAAATAGAAACAGTCATTAATAGTCTCCCAACCAAAGCCCAGGACCAGATAGGTTTATTACAGAGTTCTATCAGACCTTCAAAGAAGACATAATATCAATATTCCTCAAACTATTCCACAAAATAGAAACAGAAGGTACTCTACCCAATTTGTTCTATGAATCCACAATTACTCTGATACCTAAACCACACAAAGACCCAACAAAGAAAGAGAACTTCAGACCAATTTCCCTTATGAATATCGATGCAAAAATAATAAGAACACATCAAAGTGATCATCCATCATGATCAAGTAAGCTTCAACCCAGGGATGCAGGGATGGTACAATATACGGAAATCTATCAATGTAATCCACTATATAAACAAACTCAAAGAAAAAAACCATAAGATCATCTAATTAGATGCTGAAAAAGCATTTGATAAAATCCAACACCCCTTCATGATAAAAGTCTTGGAAAGATCAGGAATTCAAGGCCCATACCTAAACATAGTAAAAGCAATGTACAGCAAACCAGTAGCCAACATCAAACTAAATGGAGAGAAACTTGAAGCAATCCCACTAAAATCAGGGACTAGACAAGGCTACCCACTCTCTCCCTACCTAATCGATATAGTACTTGAAGTCCTAGCCAGAGTACTTAAACAACAAAAGGAGATCAAAGGGATTCAAATTGGAAAGGAAGAAGTCAAATTATCACTATCTGAAGATGATATGATAGTATACTTAAGTGACCCTAAAAATTCTACCAGAGAACTCTTAAACCTGATAAACAACTTCAGTAAAGTAGCTGCATATAAAATTAACTCAAATCAGTGGCCTTCCTCTACACAAAAGATAAACAGGCTAAGAAAGAAATTAGGGAAATAACACCCTTCACAATAGTCACAAATAATATAAAATACCTTGGTGTAATTCTAACTAAGCAAGTGAAAGATCTGTATGACAAGAACTTCAAGTCTCTGAAGAAGGAAATCGAAGAAGATCTCAGAAGATGGAAAAATCTCCCATGCTCATGGATTGGCAGGATTAATATAGTAAAAATTGCCATGTTGCCAGAAGCAATCTATGGATTCAATGCAATCCCCATCAAAATTCCAACTCAACTCTTCACAGAGTTAGAAAGAGCAATTTGCAAATTCATCTGGAATAACAAAAACCTAGGATAGTGAAAACTATTCTCAACAATAAAAGAACTTCAGGTGGAATCTCCATCCCTGACCTCAAGCTGTACTACAGAGCAATTGTGATAAAAACTGCATGGTATTGGTATAGTGACAGGCAGGTAGATCAATGGAATAGAATTGAAGACCCAGAAATGAACCCACAGACCTATCGTCACTTGATCTTTGACAAAGGAGCTAAAACCATCCAGTGGAAAAAAGACAGCATTTTCAACAAACGGTGCTGGCTCAACTGGTGGTCAGCATGTAGAGGAATGTAAATGGACCCATTCTTATCTCCTTGTGGAAAGCTCAAGTCCAAGTGGATCAAGGATCTCAACAAATGGGACCTCATAAAAATTGCAAAGCTTCTGTAAGGCAAAGGACACTGTCAATAAGACAAAAAGGCAACCAACAGATTGGGAAAAGAGCTTTACCAATCCTACATCCAATAGAGGGCTAATATCCAGTTTATACAAAGAACTCAAGAAGTTAGACTCCAGAGAACCAAATAACCCTATTAAAAATGGGGTAAAGAACTAAACAAAGTATTCTCAACTGAGGAATACTGAATGGCTGAGAAGCACCTAAAGAAATGTTTAACATCCTTAGTCATCAGGGAAATGCAAATCAAAACAACCCTAAGATTCTACCTTACACCAGTCAGAATGGTTAAGATCAAAAACTCAGGTGACAGCAGATGCTGGTGAGGTTGTGGAGAAAGAGGAACACTCCTCCATTATTGGTGGGATTGCAAGCTGGTGCAACCACTCTGGAAATCAGTTTAGTGGTTCCTGAGAAAATTGGTCATAGTACTACTAGAGGACCCAGCAATACCACTTCTGGGCATATACTCAGAAGATGCTCCAACATATTATAAGGACTCATCCTCCACTATGTTCATAGGAGCCTTATTTATAATAGCCAGGAGCTGGAAAGAACCCAGGTGTCCCTCCTCAGAGGAATGGATACAGAAAATGTGGTACATTTACACAATGGAGTACTACTCAGCTATTTAAAACAATACATTTATGAAATTCTTAGGCAAATGGATGGATCTGGAAGATATCATTCTGAGTGAGGGAACCCACTCACAGAAAAATACACATGGTATGCACTCACTCATAAGTGCATATTAGCCTAGAGGCTCAGAATACCCAAGATACAATCCACAAACCACATGAAATTCAAGAAGGAAAACCAAAGTGTGGGTACTATGATCCTTCATAGAAGAGGGAACAAAATAGCCATGGAATGAGCTACAGAGACAAAGTGTGGAACAGAGACTGAAGGAATGACAATCCAGAAACTGCCCCACCTGGGGATCCTTCCCATATACAATCACCAAACCTAGACACTATTGTGGATGTCAACAAATGCTTGCTGACAGGAGCCTGATATAGCTTTCTCCTGAGGGGCTCTGCCAGTGCCTGACAAATACAGAAGTGGATGCTCACAGCCATCCATTGGACTGAGAACTGGTTCCTTAATGAAAGAGCCAGAGAGAGGATCCAAGGAGCTGAAGGGTTTGCAGCCCCATAGGAGGAACGTCAATATGAACTAACTAGTACCCCCAGAACTCCCAGGGACTAAACCACCAACTAAAGAGTACACATGGTAGGACTTGTGGCTCCAGCTGCATATGTAGCAGAGGATGGCCTAGTCAGTTATCAATGGGAGGAGAGGCCCTTGGTCCTGTGAAGGCTTTATGCCCCATTGTAGAGTAATGCCAGGACCAGGAAGTGGGAGAGGGTGGGTTGTTGAGCAGGAGGAGGGAATAGGAAGTTTTTCGGAGGGGAAGCCAGGAAAAGGGAGAACATTTGAAATGTAAATAAAGGAATTATTTTTTAAAAAATGGATGTCAAAGTTCTGGAGGGGATATTTACCTGGCAGGGGAGATACCATGATCACGAAGGTGGTTTTCCCAGGGTAAGGCTTATCCATTCCATTCTGGATGTGCTGACCCCTGCGATTTCCCCAAATGTGGGAAACTCGACTGCAGAATTTGTGGTAGTGGGGGACTGCATTCTTGCTCTCCCCTGTTTTTTTTTTTTTAAAAGGTCTGGAGGGGAAGCAAACAAATGAGACTTTTATCGTGCACCTTGGGACACATGTGGTGATCAGAGGACAGCTCACGAAAGTTATTTCTCTCTTTCCACATTGTGGGTTCTGGAGATCAAGTCTCAGGTCATTGGGCTTGGAAGCAAGTGCTTTAATCCATGGAGCCATCTACTTGGTTCCCTCTGAAAAAGAGTTTACAAAGTCATTGAATAGTTTTATAATTCTACAAAGCTCAAGCTGTAGCTATCATCATGCCTGGCTTAGAGCTGAAGAACCAGATGCAGAGGGACAGGGGCCACAGCTATTTTGTGGAGTTGTGAACCCAGGAAGCTTGGCTCCACAGTTTCCTGCTTGTAAGCTTTAGTGAGAAGTAGGAGCCCAAAGGCCATGAATAAAGGAGCAGGATCTTAGGCCACACCCTTGAGGACTCTGGCTTAATGACTGCCCCGAAGCCTTGTGCTGTGGGTATGTTAGATCATTCTTTGAGAGACACTGAGTCATTAAGTTCATTTACTGCTAATGAAATCTGCCTGTCCTACCAAAGACAAAGAAAATAATGTGAAATAATGACTTCCTGGAGTGACTTCTCTATTGATCCTCTATTATCTTATCCATCCATCCATCCATCCATCCATCCATCATCTATCTACCTATCTATCCATCCTCTATCTATCTATCCATCTATCATCTGTCTATATCATCAATTCCTATAATTTTATCATCTACAACACTATCATCTACCTATCTTTGTATTTTACCACACTTATTCTATTTACATATGTAAATCAGTTTAATTCAGTGGCTAGACCCATTCAGGAATAAGCTTGTGATAATTGTAGGAGGAAACAACTCTTTGTCCCTTTGTTACTGGATCCTTTGTGATCTAAGATGTATTCTTTTTATAGTCTCTAAATGAGATTATAGCTAATATTTGTTGTATTAGTCATTCAAAATAGCTAGTTTTTCTCTTTACCTGTACTTCTTCTAACTCTCTGCTGCAATTCTCATACAGTGGCGATACAAAGATGTGCTGTCAAGGTGCACTGCCTCCTGAAATCACTGTGAGCACAATAAGTTGAAAATATTCATTAAAATAATTTTTAAGTCTGTTTTTCCTTTCCCAGCCCTGGCTCCCAGAATGATGGCGCTGAAATTAATTATTAATAAGTAAATGCTTAGGCTGTAAGCTTTGGCTCATTCCCTGACTAGCTCTTAACTTATTTAACCATTTAAATTATTCTATGTCCACCATTTGGTTAGTTACCTCTCTTCAGTCCTGGCCTGCTTCTTTCTTCACATCTCCTCAGCATCTTCCCCAGTGTCTCCCTGCTGGTTTATATCAGTCTCTCACGGCTCTTTCTCTTATTCTCTCCTATTTCCCCAAATCCTCTTTCTTCCTGCTCTTGTTCCACTTCCTATTTCCTGCCTCAGCTCATTGGCCTTTGGCTTTTTTATTGACAGGTTATGCTTATAATAGATTCTCTCTATAAATAATCATTGTATATATTATATGTTATAATATATACACACACACACACATTACTGTTTTTAAGTTTAAACTATGTTCCAATACACTTTGATAGGGAAGTAATGTTAATATTGTATTCAGAAAGTCCTCAGTGATCACAGTCACCTCTAACCTGGAACGATTCATACATCCTGGTTTTCTCCCTTAAGATCAATGTTCTTAGAACTGATGGAGAACAACTTTGCTGGGCTAACAAATGGAGTGAGAGACTGGAGCACTGCCTGGAAGAAAGGAGGGGAGAGAGCTGAGAGGAGCGAATGCTTGTTTGCAGGCTGGCTGGCCCACAACACTGAAGAAGGGTGAAGCCAAAAGCTTTGAGTGACAGTGTGTGCAAATTCTTTCTATGGCCTCATACTCCCATGGAGTCAATGATGGGTTTGGTTCGTAGCGGCGCGTCTACAAATACCAGATACAGGCAGCTCTGCGTTTTTGGAGGTTTAATTAGGGGAAGGAGGGGGAGTGAGGACCGCGGCGCATGAAGGGAGGGAGAGGAGAGAGGGAGAGAGAGAGAGAAAGATGGGAGAAGCTGCCAATTATATATAAGCTGTGACGTAGTAACTCAGGTAAAGGTGGGAGCCTGAGCCCAATGGATTCTGGGAATATGGTGGTCGTTGTCCTGGCGACAGCTCTGTGGACCCGCCCACATATCTGCTGTGGGCAGATTCTGGATGCTAACAGTCAACACCCTGTGTGGTCATGAATCTCCCAAGAAGTGGCTTTTCTTTCACTGGTCCTGTGCCAGGAAGCTCTGAATTCCTAGGCCTAAATATTAACAAGGGACATTCCCAATTGATGCTTGGTATTATAGAGGAAGCCTGGGTGGACCTCTCCTAGCTCATAAACTCTCCTGGGAGAATAACATTATTTTTACTTATCTTTCTTCTTTAGATAAGGATGTACCATTGAACTAAACACTTTCAAAAGAACAAATTGATTTTCTGGGGCAAGACGGAATAATTGAGACCATCTTTATGTTTCCAACTGAATCACTGACAAAATAAATCAGGCAAAAATCATATGAAACAAGGGAAATTACACCAAGAACAGACCATTAAGGCCAGATACACAGATGATGGATGAACAAGATGAGTTCCATCATGGCTCTGACTTATGCCTGAACTGAATGAGTTTCCAGTTGCTGGGCAGTATGGATGGATTGGGGTTCCGATGGGTCTGGTGAACTCAGGGAGTGAAGAAGATGAATGTTGACTTGGGCAAGACACAGGCTACATTTGCTGGGCAATGTTTCAAAGGGGAGGGAGCAGCACAGAGAAGTAGAAACATCTGCTGAAGATCTCATCAAGCTTAAGGAGTATGCTGACTAGCACATGGGTGTGAGAACCCCCTGCCTTTCTAAAGAAATATCCGGAAACATTAAAAGGAAGAGTACCCCAGGCCCACACTACCAAATTATCCCAAAGGTACTAAGGAGGTACCAGAGAGCTTTTCTTAGATATAGGAGAGCAATGATACTTCCACCCAGTGTTTCCCTGACAGTACATAATGATCCTCAGAGGTGTGACTACAGAGGGAGAAACTATTTCTAAGTAATATAGTTGTAACTTAAGGCAAGATTGAGACATCCATGAAGGCTTTCAGAAGTCCTCAACATGCGCCATGGTGGAGCTCAGTGTCTGGAATTAGGTGAAAGATGATTAATTATTCAAAGAAATATGGAGATAGGAAACATGAAGAATAAAATATGGCCAAGAACTTGTGTAAATCTTGGCAGACAAATGCCTTTGAGTAATTACTGTGTCTATACTCTGTAGTCAAAACAGATTAAAAACTATAAAAAGAGATACATTGGACTTTCAGACTTGAAAATTATAGTATCTTAGATTAAAAAAATATACCACAAGAGATGAACATCACCTTAGACAGTGTTAAGGAGATTAGTAGGGTCATATGGCTCAGTGGTAGAGCCCTTGCCTAGCACTCAGGAGGCTCTAGGTTACATAGGAAGATCTAAGCTGGGGGATGCTCTATAGACAAGTGAGACAGAATCACCATCTACATAGCTGTAGACTTTGTGTGCAAATGAGCCAAGTGAGGCGTCCTAACTGGTGCCATAATGGAAAGTCAGTAATGGGGTAGAGTCGGGTGAGGCTGGTCACTATTTACTGGTTAGATTTCAGGGCTGCTGCATGGGAAGAAATCCATATCTGCCATTGTAAACCTGCTCAAAGGCCCATGGCTGGGCAAGTTTGAGTTCCTAGTGGGAAATCTCCTGCTCTTGCCTCACTGAATGGACATGATGTGCTCATCAGAATAGTTTTTGAATCATTATGGTTTGCCCCCCAGTTTAGTGTTGCTGTCAGCCTTGATCATAGAAGCAGGCATCAGTAACTGCAGACTCAGTAACTGGTCATAGTAGAGACGAAGGACTGTAGAATGCCTAGGCATACACAGGACATCCATATCATTTCCTCTAAGGCCCAAGGACTATGTAGCAGAAGGGATAGAGAGACTGCCAGGATGGAAGGCTAGAAAGATGGCTCTGTGGATGAAAGCACCTGATGCAAATGCATGGAGGCCTGAGTTCAGATGGGCATTCCACACTGTTAAGGCCATTCTGTTGCTATTAGGAAGTAGAGACAGGAAGATTATTGAGGGCTCTCTTGCCACTGGCCTAGCTCCAGGTTCTGGTGTCTCTATGTACATGAACAGACATGCTCATTTACACAGATGCTCACCCACCAGTGCTGGAACCCCTGACATACATGGATTCATACCTGCACACCACACACACACACACACACACACACACACACACACACACACATGAAGAGTTAGAGGAAAACACATGAAGAGTAGGTTGAGTTAGAATGCTGTCTTCTGAGAGTGACAAATGACATAACTGGTACACTCTTGTTCTCAAAGCAGTTGCATCTATCAGCCTAACACTGGACCCATAGAACCACTTCAATGGCTCCTTGGCTGAAGGCAATCATGGCAAAGTCAAACAACCTGAGTTTGATTTGTAGAACCCACAACATGGAATGAGAGAACTGACTTCCCTAGTGCTCCTATGACTTTTCACAAATGGACTGTGGCACTCTCGTGTACTCACACATAATAAATTAATGAAAATATTGAAACAAACAAAAAAGAGTAGGGTTGTCAATATTTTGCCATGGTCTATGCACTGGAGGCATGAAACCTCTCCATCTCTGATGATTTATAGGCAGATATTGGTTTCAGAGAAGAAACAGTCACCGGGCCTCACCCCTCCCATAGTTTCTATCGGCAGTTAATAGCTGCTGAAGCAGGGGAAGGCATTTTCTTTAGTTGTAGAACCACTGGTAAACAGTCTGTGAGCTTGCAAATAATCCCTCTGTTGGCTAATTTTTATGTCAACTTCACACAGGCTAGAGTAATCAGAGAGGAGGAAGCCTCAATTGAGAAAATGAAGAACAGGTTAGCCTGTAGGGTATATTCTTAATTACTGATTGACTTGCGAGGGCCCAGCCCATGGGGGTGGTACCACCCTGGGTTGGTGGTTCTTCAGTTGCTAGGATCTCTAAGAAAGCAGGCTGAAGAGGCAATAAGGAACAAGCCAGTAAGCAGTACACCTCCTGAGCTTCTGGGTCAGCTCCTGCCTCCAGGCTCCTGCCCTGTGTGAGTTCCTGCCTCCAGGCTCCTGCCCTGTGTGAGTTCCTGCCCTGACTCTGTTCTGTGATGAACTCTAGACTAAGGAACAGTAACTGATGACATAAGCCCTTCCCTCTTCAATATGCTTTTTGTTTATGATACTTCACCATAACAATAGTAACCCTAACTGAGATATCCTCATCCAGGGTGCAATAAGAAACCTTAATAAAACAACACAAAAACTACCAAGAAAGTTGTGAAGTGCTTGGCAGGGGAGAAGGGTCCTAGTGAGGATGGGAAGTGATTGAGGAAGTAATGAGATGTGAATATGATTAAAATGTATTATATACATGTATGATAGTGTGCAAATGAAAAAGCTAACACTAAGGCAGAAACCAGGTCAGTGAGAACTGGAAGACACTAGAATAGAAAATATTCCAAAGGAAATAGACAAAAGGATTAAAAAACCTTGATTAAACGGGGCATCAGTGATCTTTGGAATGATTTCAAGCAGCTGAAACTCTTCATTGTTCTTGTAGTAAAATGATTAAAACTACCAAGACCAACTGTACTTAATGTCATTTTTTTTTTTATAAAAAACAAAACAAAAATACACATGATTCAAGTATGTGTTTAATTTTGGAGAAAGTTCCATGAGCTTATGAGAAAAAAGCATATTCTTTTGAGTTTGGGTGAAATGTTCTGTAAACAACTGTTAGGTCCATTTGATTTATGATGCCATTTAGTTCCAGCATTTCTCTGTTTAGTTTTTGTCTGGATGACCTGCCTATTGGAGAGAAGTAGAGTATTGAAGTCTTCCAGGATCCATGTGAGAGAGTCAATGTGTGATTTAAGTCTTAGTTGCATTTTTGTTTTAATGAATTTGAGTGCCCTTGTCTTTGGTCTATAGATGTTTAGAATTGCAGTATCTTCTTGGTCGATAGTTTTTCCCTCTTATGAGAATGTAATGTCCTTCTCTATTGTTTCTGATAAGTTTTGGTCTGAAGTCTATTTTCTCAGATATTAAAATGGCTATCTGTGTTTGCTTCTTGAGTCCACTTGCATGAAATTTCTTTTTCTAGTCTTTATCCTGAGGTGATATCTCTCCTTGATGTTAAGGTATATTTCTTGGACGAAGCAGAATGATTCTGTTTTCTCATCCATTCAGTTAGTCTGTGTCTTTTTTACTGGGGAATCAGACCATTGATCCTGTGAGTTATCAATAAGCAGTATTTGTTGATTCCTGTTATTTTGACTTTTCCCCTTCTTCTGATTAGTTGGTCTGAGATTATATATTGCTTGTGTTTTGTTGGATGTGAGTAACATCTTCAGGTTGAAGTTTCCTTTCAGAGCCTTTTCAGACAGATGTTGCTGCTTGTTGAAGCAACATATGATTTTATTTAAGGTCTACTCCATAAAATGGAACACATCTTCAACACCACTCAGGTGGCCAAGAACCTGACACTCAATAGGTCAGGGACCTAGCAAAAAACCAAATACTACAGTTTTACTAGAGAAATATAGCAATAAAATGACTCCCATGACACTCTGCTGCCCTTAAATATTTAGGTTTTGCTCCACCATCACCAGAGAAGCTTCCTTCTGAAATGGATGGGAACACACACAGAAACCCACACCTGTGCAAAGTGCATAGAATGAGAGACCTTGGAACCCTCAGTTGTAATTGAATGTCTCCATCAAATACCTCCACCCCACCCCCTCAGGGCTTAGGGAACCCTGAAAAGGAGGTGGAGGAAAGATGATAAGAGCCAGAGAAAATGAAGGACACCAAGGAAACAGGCTTTCTAAACACAGCAGGGTGAACATATGAACCCACAAGACCATGGCAGCATACAGAGCCTGTACAGGTGTGGACCAGATGAGGTCCCAGTGCTAAGAGGGGAAGTGACCACATGCCCGCTCTGCTCTTCTTAACCCAGAAGCTATCTCCGTCTGACAACCACTCACTGATGGAAAATTTGTTTTCTCCAATGGAGTCTCACAGGACATACAAACCACTCTTTGGTTGGTTGGTTGATTGGTTGGATTGGTTTGTTGGGGTTTTTTCCTCCCTCAAGACAGCATTTTTGCTGGGCGGTGGTGGCACACGCCTTTAATCCCAGCACTTGGAAGGCAGAGGCAGGCAGATTTCTGAGTTCCAGGCCAGCCTGGTCTACAGTCAGGACAGCCAGGGCTACACAGAGAAACCCTGTCTCAAAAAAAAAAAAAAAAAAAGACAGCATTTTTCTGTGTAGCCTGAGATGTCCTGAAGCTTACTCTGTAGATCAGGCTAGCCTTGAATCAGAGATCTGCCTGCCTCTGCCTCCTGAGTGCTGGGATTAAAGGTGTGTGCCACCACCTACATGGCTACAAACTACTCTTAAGCCCATACCTCATGCCCAGCAGTAGATGGCCAACACAAAATGAATTCAACAGTAGTTTTAAAGGTTTTTTTGTCTCATAATGCTTTGCCGGGACTGCTGCTGCTGCTTCTCTTCCTCCTCCTCCTCCTCTTCCTCCTCCTCCTCCTCCTCCTCCTCCTCCTCCTCCTCCTCCTCCTCCTCCTCCTCTTCTTCTTCTTCCCCTCCTCCTCTTCTTCCTCTTCTTCCTCCTCCTCCTCTCCCTTCCCTCCTCTTCCTCTTTAACGAGTGTCCCTGGTAATGCAAATCAGAGGCCTGGCCACTCCAGACTGACAAGCTATTGACCATTTAGTTTTTAATCTTCATGTGAAGCCTGTATTTGAATTTGAGTGCAGCTGAAGCTAGAAACTCCACTTAAAACAAAATAACGATGTCATGATGTCACACCATAGCATGCTGAGGAGAGGTTGAACTCCCCCTCCCCACTACCTACCCACCCCCACCCCACTCTAACCCTTTCTACTAGTTTGGTGGAAGCTACTCTGCTTCATGCTAGGACCAGACAATTTGTTCTTTGGTTGTAACAGAGAGATGTGCTGTGCTGCTCGGCTTTTAAACTGTTTGCAGAGTGCCAGGTGGTAAAGGGCGCAGACTTTGAAAGGTTGCTCAGTGGGTCACTGAAGATCGGAGAGGTGGTTGTGATGTGGAGGAGATGTGAAATTGATTTTGGGGGTGCAACTCTTTGGCTGGGTGGCTTCTCAGAGGAGGTAGCATCAACCAGGAGAAGGCTGTCAGGAACACTCAGACCCAGAGTACCAGAGGCAGTACTAGCTCTGCCAGACTAGCAAGCTCATCCCTAGAATCTCCGTTCACCATTGCTTCTCAATCTTTCTTTTTCTGAAACTGATTGAAGAATGAAATAGAGCTCTATTTCATTACAATATAGCTATATTGTAGAATTGGTGATGGCTGCCAAGTAGCCTTATGAAGAACAATCTGTGGGTCATATTGGAAAGTCACTGCTTTAGAGCCCCTTCACTGGCCTCAATGGGGGGAAAACACTTCCACATTTGTTTTTAGTGAAAATTGTTTCTCCTGGATCATAGTTAAATTTCTTCCAGCTTTTGGCAGGAACTTCCTTCCTGGCTCCCCTGCTGATGCCGGCTAACCTGTCACATCTTCACAGAACAAGGACTCTAAAGAATTCTGGGAGAGCCGCCTAGTCTTGTTACCAGACACTGGAGGATGTCATTAACCTTCAACCTGGCTTCGCACAAGAGTATTGTCAACAGATGGAGGTCCTGAGTCTCTCCTCTCCCTTCCCCAGGGTGTCTTCTGGCGGGGAATGTTCAAATGTTCTGGTTTCAAAGGGAAACGGATGTGAGACACAGGCGTTGTGGAATGGCAACAAAGACTGAAATGAGATTTCTTATGTGAAGAGTTTCACAGCAAGTGTTTGTGTGCAACACCCAGCCTGCCTGTGGTGAGGCTGGGAAGGTGTCTAGCGCAGAGGAGTTCCAAGCCAGATTGCATTTACTGTTTCACTTTCCAAATAGTTCTTTTCAGTGTTACTAGTTGTAGTCTATAGTAATCAGAACACCAATTATCAGCTAACCAAGAGCCTGTCCTTGAAACTAGGAAGATGAACTGCCTGTGTAGTAAACACTTAATAGGGTGCTTCCAAATGTGCCAGGTCCCTAGGGATATGATCAGAAATAAAAAAAAAAATGCCTGTTAGCAAGAGGCTAATCTTAGTTGCATAATGTCACATAGCTTCTGATAACTTTCCATGGAAACACAAATAGAAAAGGAGAGAGCTAGCATCCTAGATTCAGAGATGCCATGGGGTGCCATGGCTTCGAAGGGCATACAGTGATGTGTTAAAACGCATCATACCTTCCTAAAGTGTCCTTGTTATTGGGTAGGAGATTTAAACCATTTATTTGAAAACAGACATTAATGAGAAGAAATATATATTTCTTTTATTTAGTCTTTCCACACTTCTCATATTGAAGACTTTTAGGGACAGGCTAGGCTGGGATGATCAGCTTTGGTGTAAGAGTGTGTTAGAAGCCTGAATGAGCCCCATGAGCGCCCCCTCGACCTCAGTGCTGGAGGAATTGGTCTCATCCTATTCACATTCACAGCACACAGTGTACTTTCCAAAATGCATCCGATTCCTTTGCTCTCCCAGGACAACAGCATGCTCTCCCTGCCTTGGGGGTGGAGTTGGAGTTAAGCATAGCTCCGTGGTGAATTCATTCCAGTGACCCGATGAAAGCCACAGACCTGATACATGCCAGAACCAGGCTTGGGTTCAGACACCAAGTCCTTCCTCCATCTTGGATTATATCTCCATTTAGTAAATAAAACAGAAGAAGACCTAAGTAAAGGATCTCTAGTCACTCCCTGGCTTGTCTCTATTTTCTTGCTGTCTCTGTGGGAATGGAGCGCAGAAGTGGGAAAGTGACCTTTGGGTGACGCTGGCCATGGCGTTCCCAGGACACTGGAAGAGGTAGTGCTCTTTTTCATATCTGGGAACCCTTGGGCCAGTGGTTCTCAACCTTCCTCGTGCTGCGACCCTTTAATTCAGTTCCTCATGTTGCAGTGACCCCCAACCATAAGGTTATTTTCGTTGCTACTTCATAACTGTAATTTTGCTAATGCTATGAATAGTAATGTAAACATCTGATATGCAGGATATCTGACATGCATCCCCTGTGGGTTGTTGGACTCCCAAAGAGGTTATAACCCACAGGTTGAGAACATCTGGTTTGGGTGAAAAGACAGGAACATTAATGAGAGGAAAAGTTGGTCACACAGGGAACATAGTGGGGACAATTCGGGGAACCGTCATGAAAGACTCTAAGATTACCACTGGACTTTCTGCTTTCTTACCAAGAGCCTTTGACATAGGTTTTACCCTGTATTTTCCCACAGATGCTTGTGACCTTGGGACTACTGTTTTGATTTTTCTATCCATCAGAACTATGCTAGCTAAAACTGTTCCTATTTCAGAAAGCCATAACATCATGGGAATGCTTGCTTACATGGCAGAACCCAAGAAGTGCAAAACTACAGGAAGCAGGGATACACCTGCCAATTGTACTTAATGGGAAGAGCAGAACCAGTCTAGAACATGAGCATTCATTGTCAGGACAACAGGCCATGGTTATAGCTTTCAGCATCCTGAGTAGAGTGGACAAGTTTGACAGCTTGAAGGAGACTGGTTAAATGCAGCTACTCACTATGAGATCCCTGGAGTAACCATGGTTTCATGTGAGAAAGATGGTTGAACATTGTAAGAGAAAAGACAGGAACAATTTAAAATATTCAGAATATTGCTTTTCACTAGGAAAGGCTAGGCATGGTGAATGATGAAGGTGGGGAAGATGAGGTGGGGAACATTCTAGACGTTTAGAAGGAAATGGAGCACTGGCATTGGGAGATATGACCTATTGCCAGGAGGGAGGGAATAGGTTTAGTTGCTAGTGGGGGAGTAGACAAGTTTATCTTGGTTTCAGGAAAATAAGGACATTTCTGGAAGCCTTCCTAATGGTGCTGTGATAGGCCACTGTCACCTCTACAAATATACAACAAAGAGGGGAAAAACTATTACCTTGGGCTGAGAGTTACTAAGAATTGAAGAAGATCGAGGGGGGAGGGGAGAGGACAACACACACATTGTGTGTGTGTGTGTGTATGTATGTGTGTTTGTGTAGAGGCAAGAATACATGGGGTATTTCTGTATCTGCTGTTCATCATTGTTGGGAACTTAAAACCCTCTATAGACATTGAATTTCAGTAAGAAAAACAAACAAAATAAAATAAAATTAAAAACAAAAAGACACGGAGTTATCAGAGAGCAAGACAGCCAGAGTTAGAGCAGTAAGTGAAGCTTGCTTTTTGTCCCTGCCTGGTTCTTTAATGTGGTGTGGTGGAAGATCACTGTTCTGGGTCATTGTTTCTGTATATATTGACTAGATTATCCTCCAGGTCCTTTCTGGCTGGCAGATGCTATGGTTGGTTCATCTTAGAAGAAAGATCTGTGTACACACAACTGTCTCAGAGGAAGGCACAGTATTACCAGCTGATAAACACCCTGAGTCATTTTGCCATTTTCCCCCAGGGAAATCTACACTCTGTTATTATAGATCTGCAAGAACAGGTGTGGGCATGGGAGTAGAATGCGAGCTGAAGAAAATGATTATTGTGAGCAGGGAAGGGGGCCATTTGGCTAGGTGGAGAGGATTAGTCATGAGGGCAGAGCTGGGAATTGCTCTTCACTGTAGCCTCCATGCATGCCCATGGGGAGATCCTAGAGATGCATGTTTTCATTTACTTGCAACCCAGAAAATGGCTGTTTAGCGGGGGCTCTCTTCATAATGGTAACTGTGATAGGAGTTCAGAACTGTTAAAGGAAAACAGGTAGGAATCCTGTGTAGATACAGCATCTCCCCTAGTCTATAAGGACACAGGCAGAAGCTTCCCTGGTAGATAGGGCTAATTTCTTGCAGGCTCCTGTATTAGCATAGCTCAAGAAAATCTCAGAGCATCATATAACCCCTACCACCAAAGGAAACTTGGGTGGAAAAATCTTTGCAGCCATCATAGACTGCCTCTAAATAGTCTCTCATTTCATTCTCTCAAGCACAGAGCATCTGTTGGTGAGCCAGGAGGGCTCTCCACTTACAACCATGCCTCTGTACACAGCTATTCCTGCTCAGCCTTCAAAAAGTTCCACCAGGCAGAGTTTTTCTTTTTGCTCAAAACACCCTCTGTGCTTGCTTTTTTTGGAGGACAAGTGACAAGTGCTCTTCCCAAGGACTGGGTTGCAATTGAACCTCTTTGAATTCCTAGCCTGGATTTCTTTTACATTATCAGATTGCAGAGAAGAGGAGTCCTGCCTGAAGGCCTAGCTGCACAGGTGGATGATGGGAGTGGAATTCTGCACTTGCCTCTCAGCAGGTCTTATACATCCCAGTGGCTCTTTCCAGTTTTATATTAAGGCGTCGTGTAGAGACCTGTTGGGTAGTGTAGAAAACAGATGTTGGTATATTGACTTGATTCTCCAAGGTTCTGAGCTTATGAATATTGATATTTGTGATATTTATCTCCTACTGCCTGGGATTGGCTTGGTTTGGGGTTATTTTCCTTGGTCTTAGATACTAAAAATGTGATAGTGTGTGTGTGTGTGCGTGTGAGAGAGAGAGAGACAGAGACAGAGAGAGACAGAGACAGAGAGACAGAGGCATAGAGAGAGAGACAGAGAGAGACACAGACACACACACACACAGAGAGAGAGAGAGAGAGAGAGAGAGAGAGAGAGAGAGAGAGAGAGAGAGAGAGAGAGAGAGAACGCAATATTTATCAAACTTCAATGTACATGGGACCATCTTTGGGGAGGCTTGAACAGATGGCTTAGTTGGTGAGTGCTTAGCAGGCAAGCATGGAGATCTCCCTTTTTATCTTAGATAAAAATCTGGGTTTGGTATTAAGAATCCCAGCTCTGGAAAGCCAGAAAAAGGCAGATCTCTGGGACTCAGTGGGCAGCCAGCCTAGCCTCACCAGTGAACTCCAGGTCCCAGTGAGAGATCCCACACCGCAATGTGCGTGATTGCTAAGGAATGGGAGCCATGGTTGTCTCTGTCCTCCACTGGCATACATATATCTATGCTCACACATGCACTAATTATGTAAAGTATAAATTAACAGTAAACATTCACATGACCTTAGAAACTAAGATTCAAAGGTCTGATGTGAGGACAAACACTGTGATTGATGTTTAGTTAAGCATTACAATATCGAGTTATCACATACAGTAAGTTCCTCCTACCTCATTGAATTTTCACCACCACCCCCCACATATGCACACATAAACACACATCTATATACCTACCAACCACCTAAGAATGGAATACTGCCAGTCCACCAGAATGATTGTTATACCCTTTTACAGAAACCTATACCCATTCTGTCCACAGATACTCCCTGTTCCCAACATGCCAAGTCATCTACTTTTTTTAAAACCAGCTGTTCAGATAATACTAATTGAGAAGATTTCTTTTATTCATATTTTGAATCAATGTTTGACTCTAACAGGTGCACACTCATTTCTACACTAGGCACTGAAAACTCTAGGAAGCTTTGCAATAGCTCTATATAGGATACATATGAGTTCAGTATTAAGGCATTAGGAAGTCATAAAGGTCTTTATAAGCTCTATACCACTGTGGTGTTAGCTATGGAAAGAAATACTATGAGATACATCAGAACATTATGAACTACTTATACAAGTGCATGATGAGCTGCAGGCAAGTACTCTGCACTCCATATGGGACACTGCATCTTCTATATATGCGCTCTACATGGGGCACTGTGGGATCTCTATAAGGCACTATAAACTTTATGCTGTAATATGAGCTCTATAATGGGCACTGTATGTTCTTTACAGAACTCTGAGCTCTGTAAATGCAATACTCAATACAGAGAGGCATGGAATGTGGTTGAAGAAACATTAGAACATCTGTATGTTGCACTGTGATTTTGCTGCAGACGATGATGAACAATGAGCTTTATATTCATCATCTACATGTTATTTGTACTATATATTTAGGAACTGTGTCTTAAGTGTTGTATGTGGACCATTATAGCATTTTGACTGGAAAATAGGTTAGAACAGAAAAAAAATATTTTTAAAGATAATCTCCATGAGTTGATACCACGGCATAGAAAATCCGTCTGCAAGCTTTGAGGCTGAAACTTACAGGCTATAGTTAAAAAACTGAGCAATCTCATTTACTTGAGAGAGTAAGAACCCTGCCTCCCTCAGCCTGATGAAGGTATGCCTGGAAGATGGCTGGTGAGAAAGAAAACTCTTGTCCCCGTAAGTGAATTGCAGTTTGGTTATCATAATGACTGGGCATTAAAGGTTGTCTCATTGAAACCATCTGACAGTGAGAGTGTCTGAAAGCCCCACCATCCAACTGAAGGTGATGATGTCAGTCCCATCTAGTTCTTCATCTAGATACTGCTATGAAGACCGACTTTCATCTCAATACCCCTATACCAACCCTTCAGCTAGGAAATCAAAGGTGAACAAATACTGTGTACTTTCTGGGTATCTACCATTACACTAAACCCTTTAAGGGGCTCTCCTTCCCCACTACCTTTGTTCAGAAGAGCAAATTGAGCAGTAGCAAGCTTTCCTAAGGTTAGAAAAAGAGCTGGGCTGGACGTAAACCTAAGTCTTGGCTCTCTCGGATGATAAACAGTCAGCTTCTATAGAGCTCTGTTTAACAAAACACAATTATGGTTTTTTTATCTCTCTCTGCATGTGTATTCATGTGTGTAATGTTGCACATGTGACTCTGAGGAGAGTACGTTTGTACCTGAGTGCACATGCATGTGGAGGGCAGAGGACAACCTGGGTCTTGTTTCTCATTTGGCGTATTTCAGAGGTAAGGTCTCTCCCTGACCTGGTAAGATCATGAAGTGGGCTATCTAGGCATCCACCTGCCTTGCCTTCCCAGTACTAGACTCCCAAGTGCCTGCTGCTTTTTCCATGGGTCCTGGAACTCAGAGTCAGGTCTTTATACTTATGCAGGTCAAAGCAAGTACTTTATGATAGAGTCATTTGTTCAGGACACAATTGCTGTATTTCTGATCATGACAGAACACTAGTATCTCCAGACCTGAAAGTTTCAAGCTCCACTTCCTTTTTCCTCTCTTCTGGTTTTGGGAATTGAACCTCAAGCCTTGAGCAAGAGCATAGCTCTCAGTCCAAGTTCATTGGTTTTAACTCATACCCTTTTAATGTATCATTTGGAGGTCTAACTCATCATGGCCATCAGAACACATGTACTCTGTCTTAGAGATAAATTCCAAGGTAGATTCATAAATTGGCAATCGTGTTTGTATGCCGAATCCTGTGGTTTTCATTGGGATTTGAGTGGGTCCCTAAAGCCTTGCACAGCTGGGCACCGTGTTAATAATTACATTTCAGAGCTTGTAAACCTGAGGACCATAGCTCATCCAGGGCAAGTTGACCATGCCATTGCCAGCAAATTCAGATCTTCCCCTTAATCAACCTCCTTTGCTTTGGTCTCTCCAGCCATATAAGGGTTTTTGCCCTCAGGATCAACTCACTTGTTTTTCTTACTTTATATAAAAATTCAAAGACAGAATATAGATGTGAAGAAAAATCTACTCTTTGTCTACTTTTATTTTTGAAATGCATATATTTCATTTCCTTTTGCTTCCTTATGTTAAACAAAGCCCGAATGCAGTATAATGACCAGCCTGATCAACATTAGTTTTCTACTTTGCAATAACATTTCAGCAGAATGTGTATGTGGTGCTCTGGACATGTGCCTGTTCTCCTCATAGGGAAGGAACAAACACGCTTTTCATTTCACCATTGATTTAACCGTAAACCTTTCCATGCATCTGACGTACACAACTCTAAAGAATGGGCAGTTTGATCTCTATAGCAAAGGGATGTTAATTCTTCGTGTCTACCCAAGTTAAAGCATATATACCCTTCTTGTTGGTGAAACAATTTAGGAACTCTCACACCTAGCTGGCATTTATTCAGCCATCTATCATCTCACTAGAGTATGTGCTCCAAGGGGAAAGGGCTTTTCCGTTTGACCATTTCTGTGTCCCCAGTACCAGGAACTCAGTAGATGCTTCATAAGAGCATATCGGATGAATTGATTCTGGCGTCCATCCACACATTGTTTACTACCCAGTCTCAGCTACGTGTGACCGCTTTTTGGTGCAGACTAGACATCAACCTGCTTTCTTGAAGATGACAGGAATGCAGTTCCATGTCTAGTCTGCATACATACTGAAGTATTGTCACAGTGCTTCATTTTCATCCACACTGGGGGTAGTTCTTATAGTGCTGGAAAGTGCTATGCATGCTTCTGGAGGGGAAAAGTTATCAGCGACCACACCAGGCTATTACCCCTGCCAGGCTACAATAACCACTGGCTGGTAAGACATGCTCACAAGTGCAATAGTGCCATGAACATCATGGAAATAATCAAGTACCTTCTAATTAGATTTAAGTCCTATTCTACAAGGTGAAACCTATGCCTGGCACCATAATCGGGCCAAGAAACTATGGCTATATAGGTCATCGACCTTAAGGGAGAACTTACTACTATTGTGCTAAGTGGACACAGTATTAATCTATCTCCTAATGACTTATTGTTATACCCATAAATCAGTACATCTCTTCACCCTCATCTGACAAACTTCTATTTACAATAGATGGTGATTAACCCTGGGACTCACATCTGTCCAAAGTACAGAGAATAATGGACTGCAGAGTGTTTGGCTATCAAGGCATAATGCATCCTGCTTGCACCTTCCCACTCTTCTGCCCAAGGCTCAGGGCTCTTGCAGAAGAGGCTGAAAAGAGTGTAAAAGATAGAGGTGGTGAAAGACTAGAGGGAAACAGTGTCTCCTGGACCCGTACGGCAGCTCCACCTATAAATTCGCAGTAGTCACGACAGCATTCCCCAAACCTGTACAAACCCAATCCAGACCAAATCCCAACATGCAGAGGGGAGTTGGGCATACCATCCCATTCCTAACTGTGGAAAAATAGGCTATTGTTAGCTGCTGGGAGAGACGGGGGGTGGGGAGAGGGAAGAAGGAGAGACAGACAGATACACAGAGACAAGACATAGAAAGAGAGATTTCTTCAGGTAAGATGACAACTCTGAAGTGAAGACCATACCATCAGGAGTATTTGAGCTGTTCAGTAGCAGTGAGGGACATCACAGTCCCTCTCTGTAACTGGATCGCCATCATGATACAGGTGAAGTCTCCATGAGACAGTTTTAACGACTAACCCTCTTAGTGTCTATTTATTTCTTTAATTGCCTCCTCTACCACCCTCCCGCCCCACTCTGGTTAATTCTTCCTGCCACCTATACCCTCTCCTCTACTCCACGCTGGTATTGAACCAGGGCCATGTGTTTGCCAGGCAAGTGCTCTACCACTGGCCTATATTTCTAGTTCTTGGTTCTTTGAAATAGCATCTTATTGTATAGCCTAGCCTGTCTGTGAGCTTGAGATCCCTCCCTCTTCTTTGCTCTTCCTAACCAAGTGCTTAGGTTATAGGTATGTGTGTCATGCCTGGCTCTCTCCAGTACTTCTTTATGAAGTCAGAAAGCTCTAGGATGCCCTTCAAATAATAAATGACACTTAGTGCATTTGAGTCTTCCCCCAGCCTGTAATATGAATAGATTTTCAGATAGACTTAAGTGATTCTGCTCTGAGCAAACTGGAATTGCCCAAGGCTAGACAAGGGGGACTGGAGTTCTCAACCTAAAGGTTGTGAATTGTCACTGAAGGCATGGTTGTAACAGAAGGCAAGGTTCAATTAAATCTCACATCTCATTTGCATATCTCATGGGATTTCCCTGGTCGTGAAATTAATTATCCCCAAAGCTCAGAGGCATAGTCTTATACAACCTTGCAACCATAGATAGACAAACTCCTTGCAAAGTCAAATCTTCATAGAGCATTCAAGTTAATTAATACTGAGTGACGAATGCTGTTAAATGTTCAGGGCCTCACGTTTGGTGGGTTTCTGTTTGGTTGGTATTCTGGTGCTGGGTGAGGACTGGTATGCATTGGGACATGTTATCCACAGTGACAGAGTGAATGCAATGGACTGGAAGACAGGTAAATTATTCCCACAGAAGGTTATTTTGGCTGGCTGGTAGGCACTGCCCCCTCTTTGTTGATTCCATGGGGATTTTGTTCTCAGGATGCACTGATGAAGCATCTCCTTTGGGATTAGATCCTATCCTAAGGATTCAGCTTCCACATTTCATAGGAAGGGACACTGTTCCTGACCCACAATCACAGTCTGGAGGCTCAGGTGTTATAGTAAAACCAGCTCAGAACTCTAGCTTGTGTCCTTGTTCACACTAGTTGGACCAGCCTGGCCAAGTGGCTTTACCTCCCTGTGCTTCTATGCTTATTCCATAGGATTAAATGAGATGTTACCTTTTTCATGTTCAGTATAGTATCTGGAACTTAGGAAATAATAAATAGGCTGCTATATATATTGCTATTCTTATTCATTAGAGAATAAAATCTGACTAGGAAGGCAGGATAGTTGAGGAAGAGAAAATGTAGATGAAGAGGTCTGCTTGTCCTTCTCAGTCTGTACCATGACTTGGAATATGAAAGAGCAAGGTGGGTTTTCCCACTCCCATGGAGCATTATAGCCTACTGGCAGGGTGGAATATAACACAATATCCAAGCAAGAAACATGATGATTTTATACTAAATTGTAGCGTGGTGTTATGAATAAAGACAAACCAAGTCTAGTAAGAGGAATCAGCCCCCAGGGGTGGGGAGAGCCTGGTGAAATGGAGTGTTCTGCTAATAACCAGAGTCTGAGCATGTCTGCTGTCCAGACTGTGTGTCCCGAACAGGACTGGATTTGTTTCTAACAAGAGCCCTCAGACGGAAAACATTGACTAAAAGCTTATGTGGCCAGCCCTGTTCAAAGAGCATCACATGTAATACCCTTTAAATCCTTACAAAGGCAGACATTATTGTTTTTTTCCATTTTATAGAAGTTGGGACTAACAAGGAGATGTGCAGTAAGCTGCCAAAGGTCACAGTCCATAGCTGAGTCTGATACCAGTGCTGCAGTGCTAAGCTGAACTATCCCTACAAAGCAAAGACTTAGGATGCAGTACGATACAGGTTTAGGATACAGGGAGGACTCTGTTTTTCAAAATGAGGAATATTTCAGCACATAGATCTCATCTTTTTATTGTCTGAGTATAAACACTGCTAGTGTGAAATAGTTGGTATTTGTGTAATAACTTCTTCAATATAGTCATCCACTGATAGAAAAAATAAACACTTAGAAATCGTGAATCATCGGTATGTGTGTGTGTATATATATGTATATGTATATATATACACATACACATATATATGTGCATATACATATACACATATACATATATGCATATGTGCATATTGCAGGAAGTAAAACTAAGGGCCTTGTACATTTTGAACAAGTCCTTCACTACTGAGTTATGCCATAGCCCCAACAGAAAAACTGTTGTAGAATATCTATGTTACCATTCCTTTCAGGAAACTTTGTTTGTTTATAAGAGCATTAACATGTACTCTGCTTGATGTACAATGGATTTTGCCATACATCTATAGTGCCTTCAGGATTTGTGACATAAAGGGTTTGTATTATATTGGTTTTTGTTATTGTGGTACAATCCTACGTAGCTCAGGTTGGACTCAAACTCACTATACAGCTGAGAATGATTTGAACTCTGGGCCCTCCAGGTGGGATTTCAGATATGTGTGTGTCCCCATGCCCACCTAGGAAAGACATTTAAAATAAACTCTTTGTTAGATTTTTAAGATTATCTTTGCATTAGAGATGAATGACTCATCCAGTAGGAGGGGAAAAACGGAGCAGTTCTTTTGCAAGTATTTCCTTATATGGCTACTGTTTCTGTCAAATTGATCCCAGTGGAAATTTCTCTTATTGAAGTTTTCTCAGCTCAGAGGACTTCCTATCAGCAAATTTGTTAGAAGTAGTGTAGTTAATAGAAGTAAGAGTAAGACTCAAGCAGGATGGATCAGTGATTGCTTCCTAACTATGGATAGCTGGATGGCTTCAGAAGTCTCAGATTCTTCTACTATGAAATGGGAATCATTATTGCCATGACTGTCACTAATACCATCACCATTAACACTATCACCACCATCACCATCACCACTATCATCTCAAGCACTATCACCACCAACACCACTAACACCATCACTACCATCACCGCCAACACCACAAGTACTATCACCACTAACACCATCACTACCAATACCATCACCACCAACACCATCACCACTAACACCATCACCACCAATACCATCACCACTAACACCATCACCACCAACACCATCACCACCAATACCATCACCACCAATACCATCACCACTAACACCATCACTACCAATACCATCACCACCAACACCATCACCACCATCCCCACCACCATTAGCACCAACACCATCCCTACCACATTTCTTTACTGGGATTTTGGTGAAAAGTTCATGAGTTGTTACAAATATACTCAGATAATATGCTGTATATACTCAACAGTTAATGAGTGTTCACAGTTATTAGTAAACAGAATATGGCTGATGAAGTGGCCCTGCTGGTTAAACACTTTCTGAGCAAGCATTAGAGCCTGAGCTCAGAATCCCAGTACCCACATAAAAAGCTGGGTTTGGCATCATACATCTCTAATCCCAGAGCTGGGAAGGACAAGGCAAATACTTCCCTGGAGCTAACTGGCTAGCCACTTTAGTTGATTCAGCAAGCCCCGGGTTCAGTAAGAAATCTTGTCTCAAAAAATAAGGTAGAGTGGTTGACGAAGACACCTGACATTGGCTCTGGCCTCCACATACTCGTACATACATTTGCATGCATACATTCACACAGACATATACCACACATTCATACAGCACCACTCCCAAACACACACACACACACACACACACAAACAGTCACCATTCTTTTATATTTAGCACTTGTATTTGTACAAGCTTTGCAGAGTAAGGAGAAATGCTAGCATTAAATAGCTGGCTTTGATTAGGGCTCAGCACTAGGTACAGAAAAACTTCAGGTATATAGTCATCCAGCCTGTTTCTAACTCTCAAGCTTTCTTGAATAGGAAGAGAGAGAGAGAGTAATTTTCAGCAGAGAAGAAAGCTCTTATCAAACAGAGTTGAACAAGGTGGCATTGGCTGGCAAGTAGTCAGGAAGAAAGAGAAAGGAGACAAATCCGCTGTTGGCGCTGCCTACCAGCAAAGCAGTTATGAAAGCCAGGAGGAAGTCATAGGCAGAAGGGACAGAGGAAAGGGACCAGCTGGGAAGGAGTGGTGCCGGTGGGGGCAAGGCAGAGGCAGGTAGGAGCAGGCTGAAGGCATCCACAGGGCAACAGACCCAGCCCCCCAACAAAGTAGCACAGAGTGCTTGTGTAGAGCTGTGGCTCCCGTCCCAGTGCAAACAGACATACTCCTCATGGTTGAGTACAGTATCCGACTCACTTTTGTAACATTATTCTGATTTTGTAATCACAATTATTGCTCTGCTATATTTTCTGTGCTGTACAAAACCCATTACTCTCACCTCATAAATACAGAAACAGACACAGACAACAAGTAGGTAGAAAAGATAGCTCCTGAATATTTCTTCCTTTCTCAGCTTTGGATGTTTCACATGGTCAACCATTTGCTATCAGGAAACTCCCAATGAGAAGGATTTGTTACAGTTCACTCAGATTGATTCTAGAGGAGGAGGACCTACTGCTCCCTTATTTTCCTCTTTCCATTTTCCAACACAAACACCTTTTAAAAGAAAGTGGAAAAAAGAAACCACTGGCATCTAATGCTACAAATCTGGCATTAGATCATTTTCAGTTAATTACGGATGGCATTTGTTTAACATTTAGGCAATTGGAAAAGGAGTTATTGAGTCTGAGCAGCCACAGTAGCAAGCGATATTCTAGGCTCCTGGAACCATGAGTCAAGGTAAACAGAAATGCTTTGATTAGAAAAGGGCACCAGAAGGCCTTTGAAAGTTGTCCAACTTGACTCTGACTTATTACATCCTTGAGAACATGCCTAGTTTCAAGGTGAGGCTGTGAAGACAGGAAATACAGATGACTGTAGGGTTGCAAGTTGTATTTACAGACTGAAGGGCTAAAGCTGGAAAGGAAGTTAGCTGTGATCCAAAGGATACATAAGCAAAAGTTAGAAGTGAACCGTGACCTAAAGTTCCCTCTAGTTTTTCCTATGGCTCCTTTACCAGAGGTAGATAGTCCAAATAGTAAATGTGTTAACAGATTATTAACATGCTGTCTATAAACACTGAAAAGAAGCTTGAGATATCTATCATGTATTAATCCTGAAGAAACTAAAATAAAGAGTACTTCACCTCATTATGTTAAAAAATTTATCCATCTATAGCTTCGAATATTTTGAGAAGCCTATACACTGCCACTCCACACAGTGCAAGAGAAAACTGAGCTACCTGAGAATAAGAACAAATAAATCCCACAAGACAATGTTATTTTGCCTTTGCTCCCAGTTTTAATTTTCAAGCACCAATCTTAGCAATAGCCTCAATATTTGATGATCTAAAAAAAACAAAAGGTGGGGTCTTAGAGGAAAATCACTGGAGCAAACTCTGAACATCCAGCTTGCTCTCCCTATGGGCTCACTCCAAGAGTCCTTTCCAAACAGCTCAGTTTGCAAAGGAAATGGTGTAAAGAACCATTTGCACCAGCTCACTCTTCTCTTTCCTAAGCCTATGTCAGAGATGCCACAAGCAGGGTTCCTTTCCCCTGCCACACAGCTTAAGGAGCAAGACTTTCTTGTAAGCAGGTAATTCAGCTGTCGTGGTTGATCTGCTTCAATTAGAGACAGCTAACTTTAATTTTCACATTCCAGTAGGAAGGGGCTGTCCTTTTACAGCGAGCCAGCAGACCGTGGTCCTGACTCAGGCTGTCACTTCTTTACCATGAAGGGAACACCCAGACAGTGAGCCAGGATGAACAAAGAAATTTGTCTTACTGGCCCTTGCAGCATGGAGCAACTGATCAAGAGACCATTTCACAGCAAAACAGGCTGAACTGGGGCTGCATTTGTTTAGTGAGTAGGTGACTAAGTCATTGGGCTCAATGTTTAATGCCTGCACACACATTTGCCTGTGCTTTTGGACATTTTGAGGTATTGCTAGACTAAACTGTGGGCAAGCCACAGTTGCTTGGTGCCTTCTTTCTTCGGTTTATACACTGGCTCATTTTTGTATACACATGACATTTTCACCATCACCAAACACCATTGCTCAAATAAAATTACAAGGTAGCAGAAGACAACTAGAGAATCAAAGATATCCGTACCATAGTGGAAAGGTGGCCAGACTGAATGTGCTGGGCAGTTCCCATCAGCATTGGGACTATTAACCTGGACAGCAAAGCTTTCTGGAGAAGTGAAGCTTGCCGCTGGTTCTAAATGAGCACATGCAAATATATCCAGTGTGAAGTCAAGGTTTTGTACTCTAGGCTCTCAAGCCTAAGGATGTCAAACCTCATTCCTAAAGCAGATAATTGATGACTGTTTTGATCTCTCTCTCTCTCTCTCTCTCTCTCTCTCTCTCTCTCTCTCTCTCTCTCTCTCAAAGGTTCTAGGTATGAAAAGGAATTCAGGAATCTTCTATTCCCTATTTTCAGGAAAAAGGCCAGCCAATCTTTTAGAGAGACCAGGGCACAGCATGGGTCAGTAAAGGCACCTTTATCCATAATCAAATTGCACACAGAGCTGCCTCTCTTCTCCAACTGAAGTCCTGCAAGGAGGTATGTCAAGTTCCCAGCTCTGCTGCCCAGAAGGAAAACAGTTTTGCATGATATTCACTGCTCTACAACATCCCAGTTTTCTGGGGGAAATATCACTTGTGATTTTTTTTTTATAAACACAAGTCAAAGCTGCACATAGCACTCCCTCCATTCTCTGAAGACTTTTCATTTCTTGACATATTTGTATTGTTGTCAGAGTTAAAAACAGAAAGACATCTTTGGTCTAACAGAGGTCCTGTTAGGCCCCAAACCTTACCTCTGTCATTAAAACCAAACTGTGAAACTTCCTATGAAGTAACTCATTAAATTCAAAACATTAAGACAATTGGTTGGAACTCAATGTTTTTAAATGCATAGTGCAAGTCACATTTAGTTCTATGTGGTCAGGTATGAAATTCAATCCTTGAATTATGTTATCTCAAGATGGATCAAATGTATTTCCCAGGGAAACACTGTACTCCTACAGGAATGGGAGAGGACAGGAAAGGCATACTATCATTCTGAGATCTACCACAGAAAGTGTACCTTCTTTATTGGCCCAGTGTTTAGATCAACACCCTATTGGCCAGATCTAGAGGGCTGTTCTTTAAATATAACATGAAGCTAGTGGCTCAGATCCACTAGCTATAGGAATGTGCTTGGTTTTGTGTGCTGACCAGTGATTATCTTAGTGATTCCTACTTAACACCCAAAAGAGTGAATTTCTCAGTTGGTTGGGGAGAGGAAACCTGCAGTTTGGCTGTAGAACAGAGGGCTTCAGGCAGAATGAAATTCTGATCCTGATCTCATTATTGCTGAGCTCCTGCCCATAAAAGTAACTGTGCAGGGATTCCAACTTTAATTTGAGTCTCATCCTAGGATGGGTCCAATTCACCTACTCAGGGGTAGAGAAACACAAAGGAACGGATGTTCTGAAATCTGCTTTTCCCCTATGTGTTAAGCTCATTCCTGTCCAGCCTAAAGATTTGGACTCAAAACTCTCCTCCTGATGTCTCCTATTTTCCCTGTTTCTTTCTGGCTTTAGAAGGAAATATGCTAGCTCAGTTGCATAGTGGAATGCTCATGGAATTGCCAAACCAGAATTTGAGTTTAAGCATTGCCATATGCTGGCTTTGAACTTTAGGCACATTTCAACCTCTTAGGGCCCCTGTTCATGCCTTTGTGCAATTGCAGTGAATAGTGTAATATGGAGAAGAAAAATTATCTTTAGGAACAGAGGAAACGGGTTTGAATGCTGCTGGTTTCTTAGCCTCTGTAGCCAGAAGAAAAAGTGTTTATTTTATATGAATATTCAATCATCTGTCTTATGAGTTCATGATTGAATGGAAAGGCCTGAAAATATCTAGGGAAAAGGTTCAATGTGCTGCAAAAAACACGTGAATATTGGTTTCTTTGTTCATCCTCTGGCATATTAATGGAGGTCCAAACTCCTTTGATTTTTCAGGAAGTCAAGGTCTACTCATGCTACCAATATGTTCCTTGAACAGACAAATTAAAATAGGTCAGAAAGCATTTACCTGTCTTGCTCAGTGGAAGGGAATTCTATGGCAGTTAGAAACCCAGGAAAACACACATCTACAGCCTAAGGATATACCCTGTGCTTGCTTCCGAGACTTCATTCATGGTATGTACTGCAAAGTGACAATGAGCTCCTTATGCAATGGGGCTTACAAACATCTGCTGCACTTGTACACGACCTGAACTCAGTTCCTTACACCTACAATAGGTGGCTCAAAACTACTTGTAAATTCAGCTGGGGTGTAGTGTGGTGTGGTGTTACTGTCCACTTCTTAACCTGTCTGGCAGCTGGGTGCACATGCGTGTGTACTCATGTGTGCTCATACACATACATGCAAAATAAATAAATACATAAACAAACAAACAAAGCCAAGTCAAAATGGCTTCAAGATCTCTCCTAAATGAATTATTGTGGTGGATTCTATCCCCATCCACTTCCTGCCTGATTGTCCTCGTAGCAGCTATTACTTCTTCCAAGCTTGTAAAAGTGACAGATCACAAAATTACTTAGGAATATATTCTAAGAATCTGAGGATCAAGGGATTTCATATAGCCACAGCTCAAAAAGGTGCCTTAGCCAGGATATGCATCTTCAGCTGCCACCACATCGAACTTTATGGATAAGAGGTTAAAGAGGACAATCTAAGGGGCCATGCTTAGAATTCCCTCCCTTGGGAAGACCTTCTTTAAAGAAACTTGGTAAACTGTATCTTTAGGCACTTGCCCAGGTGATGATGGTAACACTTAACAGGATTTTTCCACTAGGAAAATTCTTCAATTCCCCAGAAAATACTATTAAGAACTCTCGTGTTATAGAAAAAGAACCCATTTTCCTATTTATACTGTACTTGTGGACGCATATTTTTCTAAGCATTTGTATACTTCTCCCTGCTGAATTGATTTTTAGATTATCCTTTCTAAACACAGTTCCCAGCTTTCTGTTTTCTGTCATTGTAAGCCCAACAGCAATGGAGAAGTGGGTCCTGCTGTGTTCAAAGCCTGTTTATAATAGACAGATAAATTTGTTTTCAGCAAACTGGGCATCCCACTGCAACCTTGGCATATCTGACTCTTAAACAATCTTTGTGTATTCCCCAAACAGAAAGCGGCCAAGGCAATCAGTGTGTTCTTCCAGCATTATAAGGGCACACCCATGCATTTTTTTTCCCCGAACTTTTGCTTAGATTTTTTTTCCCTTGAACTGCTGCTGTAAAAGTTGAGTATGCTCTGGGATGTCTCATCTCTTCTTTATTTAAGGGGTCAACTGTTCCAAGAGAGAGAAGGTCAACTTACATACAGCTCTGGGATTTCATTTCGGGAAATTCCAGGCCACGGTCCAGCTCACTGTGTGCTCATCCACCTATCGAGACTCGAGCCGCTGTTGTTGCAGCTGTTGAGGAGTACAGAGCTCATTTATTTTCAATCAGCTGGAGCTTCCTGTATGTGCTATGCAGATGCTTTTCCTATTGCCACCCAACTGAGGGTTTTTTGTTTTGTTTGGTTTTGGTTTTTTTGCAAGATTTATCACAACAGTTTTAGTTTTACAGGGATGTGGAATGTATATCTCTAAAGTCTGATGACTCTAATGCTCAGACAGAAGGCTCACAGCAAATTCTGAGGTTCCAGATGCTTCCTTTAGCCCTACTTCTGCCACTTGGTGGATAGCTCCATGCAGAATGGGTCAGCGGAGGAAGGATTTGAATGAACACATGCACAGCCTCTTCCCTTGTATTTTGATATCAGTGGTGCCTCATGAGAGGCTTATAAGAGACAGAAAGGGAATTGAATCAGAACCCTGACGTCAGCTCCCTTGTGTTAAGATCAGAATCTTAGTGACTTGCTCGTGTTCATGTGTCTGATCATGCTTTGACCCTCATGTGATGCTTTTGCTATATTTGGTCACGGTTAAAAGTCTGAAGATGATAAACAATAGACAAAGAGCTTCTGCCACAGTGGAATATTTATTCTTATAATAGTTTATGTTTCGTGGTGATAGCTTTAATCTGATCTGTTCTTTCTGACTTTGTCAAAAGTTGAATTTTCCTAAGATAAAAATGGACATTTATATTCTATCTATATGTACACTGATAGACATACATATGTGTTTGCTTGTATCAATAGTTCATTTGTCTTAGGGACAAGAGGCAAATGTGTCTGGATTTGCAAAAGTTAACGAAAAAGTAGTAAAATAAGTGATTCCAGTTTATAGCGAGGAATTTAAGTTCTAGTAATTCAAGCCAGCACCAAAATCATACAGCGTCCCCACGGACCATTATGAAAGCTGAAGCACAATGATTGTGTTCTAAAATAAAAGAGAACATAAAAGAGTTTGGACATCATCCCTTACTCCATCCTTCTGCTTGCCCACAATACGTCTCACCACTGATGAGAGCGTTCGTTGTAAATCCCATGAAATAAAATGTCTCTGCTCTTATCTCCGGGTCACATGTGCTTTCTCCTCACCATGCTGGATCTCTTAGCCAAGTTTAGCCCCAAACCAACCAGCTACACTCTCTGCTTGTTGCCCCAGACTATCTGTAAGGCAGCATAGCCACAGGTCAATGACACTGCCCTGCCCCAGCTGACAGTACCCTAACTTACCACCAGTGGTTAGAACTGAATGCTCTGGAGTAGGGTTACCCAGGTTGGAATTCAGGATTTTCTCCTGTTAATTAGACACTCTGGAACTATTTATTCCAAACCTCATTCTTACATTTGTTAACAATTTGGATAGTAACAGCTCCCCTTTCACCTCAGGATGATTGGGAAATTCAAACAAGATATAACACGCAGGTTAAAAACTGTGTAGATGGTAGCTATTTCTGTTCTCATATATAAAGTTATGATGGAGGGGGTCAAAGCACGTGGAGTGGATCAGCAGTTCTCAACCTGTGAGTTACAACCCTTCTGGCAAACCTGTATCTCCAAAAATATTTACATTGAGATTCATTAACAGTAGCAAAACTACAGTTATGAAGTAGTAACAAAAATATTTTATGGTTGGGGGTGGGAGGGGGTTGTCACCACAACATGACAAACTGTATTGAAGGATCGTAGCATGAGAAAGGTTGTGAATCACTGGCCTAGATTTGCCAAAGGTTCGCTTGAACCGAGCTGAAGCCCCTAGGCTGTCTGTGCAGGTGTTCGGAGGTATTCTGTGGACCTGTTAGTTACGGAGAAGTTATTCTTTTCTGTTTTCTTGACTTTTAAAGGACTCAGAGGAAAGCACATTGTTCCCCACCCTAAGGATATCCCTTGGCCAGAATGTCTGAACTTAGTCACTTACTGAACAAAAACATCATTCTTTATTCATACCTTAACTTCCTTTCCAGAAAGAAAAAAAAAAATGATGCCACAGACAACAACCCTTTGTCTAAGGTGCACTCAGGCTAGATAAACAGATAAATAGAGCTGTGCCCACGGTTTTCTTCCTTTCTACCATTCAAGCGAGTGTTCAAGATTATCCCTCTGAAGTTGTTCTAATGACAGACCACTTCCGGTTCACACAGTCAAAGTCCTGACCCTCTCTTCTAGTAGAGGACCCAGTTTCAATTTTGAGAACCCAAGTTTAGTTCTTGGCACCCACATGGAAGCCATAACCACCTGGAACTCCAGAACCAGGATATCTGACTCCTTCAATCTCAGTTGGCACTAAGCTTGCACATGCTGAACATATATACATGTAGAAAAATATTCATACACATAAAATAGGATAATACATCTTTTAAAAAGAAAACCCTTGATATTCTATTTCTTTTCATTACATTTTAAAATTACTTGCAACATTTTCAAGTCACTTTAGGTGATAATATTCCCTGATTTCTGACCATTTGTGTAAGTGCTTTTATTCCTGAAGATTGGGTAAGAAATGCTTAATGATCCTATGGCATGCATCATATTAATTTTTTTATTGGGACCTAAATCATGTATAAGTATTCTAGATGAATATCTATATTATATAGAATTATACTAAAAATGTGATATTTTGTTATTTCCCTTAATGGTGCAGATTTTTTAATTAAGCAAACTGTTATTGAAATTCTCATTGTGGAACAGAAACATATTTCAACTGACTAGAGAGAAATCGTAGCACCAAGCAGGTTTTCTTTCTGAAGAGAGAAATTTTGGCACCCAAGTCTTCTCTACTCTGTCATCCAAGGATATTTTACTATTCAATCATTTATTTCATTTATCTATGCTTTATTCTATACAAATTATACAAGTTTTCAACATTAGAATTTTTGATTCTATTGGATCTGAATCAAAACAAGTTAAGAAATGTCATAAAAATTGCTGGGGATATCATTCAAGAACAAATTGTACCTTAAAGATTGGTTCAAATATTAGGTGCTAAGCTTGCTTGCTACAGAGTCAAATTCATACAGTTGACTAGTGCTTCCTCAGTGAAATATCTGATCAGCATGCCTACAGATCAGAACAGTGTCAAAATACCTGATCTCAAAATGAGTAGATTCTTTATTTAGATACAGAAAAAGATATTCACTTTATAAGTACAGAAGGAACAAAACATTGACATGTCATCCCAGAATGTGTCGAGAGACAGTTGTTATGACAAAAAATTATATATTTAGTCAACTTTGCTCTTTTCTAAGTTTCTTAAATCTCATAGCACCTCCAAATGTAACTGAAAGATAACAACTCTTGACAGCCCCTATTTCTAGTCTCTTCCCACTGAATATTTTCAGAATGTTATCTTTTGTCCACTCATACATTTTGCTACACGGGTATCTGAATAACATGGACTTCAGTTCATTTGATCATGTGATGTCATAATGAAAAGAAGACCAGGATCTGGGTTGTAGCACAGTTGGTAGAATATTGAATAGTACAGAGGAGGCCCTGAGCTTCATCCTTGGCAACACATAATATTGGAATGGGAATACTTACATATAAACCAGGATCCCAGCATATGGGAGGTAGGGGTAGGAGGATCAGAAGTTCAAGGCCATCCTCAGCTACATAGTGAGTTCAAGGCTATCCTGGACAACACACACCATTGTCTCCATACCATGCAACGAGATACAAACTCAGAAGAGCTCATGCACATTACAGTTCTAGAACTTTTAAGACTCAAGATGGAAAGGCTGTTGGTTCTGCTTTGACCTGGAGTTTACTCTCTTCCATTAGTGGAAATCAGTGGCAATTGACAATGGCAGCTGAAAGGCAAACGTTGAGGGGGAGCATCCAAGGTGACTGAACTTAGCAACTTCAGGACACTATGCTAAATTTCCCAACTTAGACCCTGTGGTGACAATCTCTTTGGAGTATTTCTCAGCAAGTTAGTGAAGGCATGACACTCCATGAGAGGCTAGCTACTAAGAAGCACTGCCTAGCCTGGGTTTCCCATAGAGGTCAGTTTCTTCTTCATCTATAATTCCTTATGAGTTTTCCATTTTAATCATTACCAGAGATATTTGGGAATTATTATTATTATTATTATTATTATTATTATTATTATTATTAATTTGTTTATCTCATTTACCTCCTAAAATAACCTATACCAATAAAAAGGAAGCCACATTCTCTTGTATCTAAAAGAAAAATAAACCCAGGAAAATTTCTCTCCACTTCCCAATTTGGAGTATAAGATTAGTATGTAAGTCCACATTGTTTCAGATGGAGGGATTTGGGGGAGGAGAGGACTGCACACTCAGGATGGTGAATAAAATTGTTACAGATGATAGCTGGGGTCATTTTCTTAAAGGACTTCACTTGGGGAAGAAAAACTTTTAATTGTGGCAAAAATATTCACACAAAGTAGAAATTGGTTTTAATAACAATATCGTAGAGAGTCAAAATGAGTGCATATAAAATTTCAGCAGCAATTTGATGGAATAGTCCCAAATGGTTAGCTCAGGCCAGCATCTAATGAGGATATGAGCCTCTCATCTCTGGGGGACTTTGGAGAGTACCTGCAGAAATATCATATTGTACATTAACTAAACTGAATTTTTTCCACTTTCATATTGTAGAAGGATTTTCTTACATGCACTTCAGTTTCACAGCAAGCCTGACCTAGAATACCTGATCATAGAAGGGAATATTTATGCAAGATATGTAACCCCTTTCGAGGCCAACCTCAGCTACATAGAGTCTGTGAGGCTGGCCTGGTATACATGAGATTCTGTCTCAATATATATTACATTTCAATATGAATTAAAGCTGAGTTTCACCTCTTTCTGTTGCTACTATGGATTAATCCAGCTGTATTCAGGTTTACGTTTAAAAAATAAGATTAGCATTGTTATATTAAACTATTTCCTTTATATAATGACATTTTAATATAATTTGATATGATAATGATATAATGATGCTATTATATCCTTGATGTTTAGACTCCAAAATGGCTATACTGTCTCTACACTCAGGGCTTTTCTGTAACTAAAATGTATCGTCATGCAAAGCCAACACTCCGTTCACATCCTTTGGTTTTATTCTTTTGCTTTGCTTTCTTCATTTTTTTCTAATCAACTCTGCTCTTTCTGGTTCTTAGCAAAACTGTTGAAAATCAAAATAATCATAATTGGACATAGCACTATGGTAAACTGAGATGTTTAAAACCTTCAGTCTTATAAAGAAAGCACGGAGCAGCACTAAACTCTGTTTACCAAGTAGTCATAGGTCAGTAGGATGCCTGACTTATGCTTGTCTCGGAGCTGACACTCAGATACTCTGGTTCTGGGATGATGCAAATATTCATTAAATACCCATGAGGATAGAACAGTCAGTATGGCATCAACAAAAGAACTTGGTCTCAAGTCTCAAATTTCATTCCCATGGGCGATGGTGGCATTGGATGTCATAGCCTCTTTCACAGAGGACTGGTCCATAAATGCTAGGTCAGTCTAAGTCATCATTCTGGGTTTCATCTGGTCAACTAATGACCTGGCTGTCTGAGGAATCCAAAGGATGTTAGAGTTCATAGACCCCACACAATATGTGCTCTATTGGGGACACAATTGGATTGAGAACTATTTCTTCCTGGAAATTCTGGGGGTGTTGGTGCCTTTGATGAGAAGGCTTCGTGAGCTTCCAATAAGAAAAGAAAAGAGCTCTGAGGTGAGTCTAACTTACAGGAGTCGCCAGCTTCACCAGGAAGTCGGTTGTTTCCAGCAATGTGACCTTTTCCCAGAGACAAACACATTCCTCTTGCCAGGCACACAGCTTCCTGCTTGTCAGTTTTTGTCACACTTTTAATGAATGGAACGCTTCACATCCTACAAATGCACACCCCAATCAAAGCTTCCGAACGTGGGAAGGTCCCCAGGCCTTGGTTAGTGTCACATTGCTTCCTGGAGAAGCAAACCCCCAGCAATATCTGAGTCCTTCATCACAGACTAGAGAACAGCCAACACTTATAGGGAAACAACCCAGTTAAGTCTCTGCTGCTGCTGCTACTGATGATGATGATGATGATGATGATGATGATGATGATGATGATGATGATGATGATTTCCCCAGCAGAGCCACTGAAGTTTGCCTCCTTTTTTGTGATTTTTGTTGTTGTTGTTTTTATTGTTGTTATTTGTTTTATGTGGGTTTTTTTGTTTTTTGTTTTGCTATGATGCTTATTAACTTTAAAAATAGTATGATTTATAAAGGTTTTTTTTTTTGTGTTTATGTGAAATTGAGCATGAGGTGATTAGAAATATAGGCAAATCCAGTCTCTTGCAGCCAGCCCTCTGTTTCCCAGTAGAGAATACACTGAGCACATGGCCAACCACTCTGTGTTAGCAGAGAGTTTGCTATTAATTGAAAACATTTTTATTAAACATTCTGGAAATAATTATTTTATGTTTTATGAAATGCCAATTTCACGAGCTATATACACATTCTATTTCAGACTTACTGAAACTCGATTTCAGTCTTCTTCCAATTATGCCATGTGAATCAGTGTATCTCAGAGTTTAGGAATACACTATTGAGACCCTGGAATTTTCAGGTTGTCTAGGAAGAGAGTGAGATAGATATTAACTCCATTTCTGGTTAGAGAATGAGGCATCAGACATGCAGAGAAGCAAGGAAATGTATGTTTCCATGCCCCTTTAACCTTGTAATTTATGTTTTCAAAGTGGTGAAAATGGGCAGAAAATGTTCCAGGTCTCAGAGGAACTCTCAGGTGTCCCCACTCACTATAGAGTTAGCTATTATCTTGTTCCATGTAGCTTTTCTTATGTTGACAAGCATAACTTTTATTGTTGATCTGTTCAGAATGTTTTTTTTTTTAACGTGAAAGCTATTGGATTGTTATCAAATGCCTTTTCTGTGTCTATTGAGGTAGTCATATATTTTTATACTTCATTATATGATAAGTGCATCATGTTTATTGATTTGCATGTGTTTAACCAGCCTTAAATCCTTGGGAAGAGTTACTACTGATCACAGTGGAGATCTTTAACTGCATTGCTAGATTCAGTTTGCTAGCAGTACAGGAATGTCTTAAGATGCTCTAAACATAAAGTACCAAGGAGAATTTCCCATCTGCTAGGAATCAGAACATGAGCAGAGCCAGCCTGGCTCTGACCTCAAGAGGAGGGGATCATGTGCTTTGTTAGAGTTGTCCATGGAGTCAACATGGCTTTGCCGAAGCCATTGGCATTTTATCATTGATCTGTTTAGAATTTTTTTTTACCATGAATGATGTCGGATCGTTACCAGTACCTTTTCTGAACCTATTGAGATAGTCGTGTATTTTTATACTTCATCATATTTGATAAGTGCACCACATTTGTTGATTTGCATGTGTTTAACCAGCCATTGAAACAGGGTAGAGAAGATGACAAGCACTAACGGGTTCCTGTGAAGATCATATTGAGCATACTCCAGGTTTTCTCAGACCTGATTAATCGATACTAAGATGAAGATACGGACTGGAGCAGTGACCCTGATATGGACTGGCAAAGCTGATTCTTATTGTTTCATAGCTAGTACTCAGTTCATACTTGATTCCTTGTCTAGAGTGCATTTTGAGCACAGGGGTAATTACTTAGACTTTCATTTTGGAGGTCTGGAACATTCGGTGAATGATTGATAGTGGAAATGATGATGGCCAGACCAAAGAAAAGAGAAGAGGGTGCATATGGGGTATCAGGAGAAATGCTCAGCCTAGGCTATTTTAAAAGTTTGCATGCTCAGGGGTGAAGTTTTTCTTCTCAGAGTTAATAAAAGCTATAATTTTCATTATAAACTCCTTACTACATGGGTTTTTAAAGGATGGACCAGCTTATGTTTTTAATCATTAATGCTTTCTCTCAAATTACAATTATATTCTTAATCCCTGTCCTGCTGGCTGGCAATTTTCTGATGGATTGAGTTCTCATTCTTCCCCGTTTCATTAATTGTAACTTGTAGAGCTGGTAATAATAGAACTTTCAGGCAGCACTCTGCCTGTTGCAAAGGTTATCAAATGCTAATGAGCCCTTTTAAATGGCTGTCGGCTCATTACAAGACTTCCCAGGGTTCCATAGTTCCTTTAGTATTTCCCTTATTTCCTCCATGTTCTTATTTGAGAAGTATTTTTTCAAGATTATCTTAAATATCCTTAGAAAGAAATGCACTGATTGATGGGTTGGTACACATAAGCATTCCCATATACACATCTTGTCAGTTTCAACAGAGTGAGGAACGTGTCTCAGCTCTGTGTCCTCCCAGTGCGCTGCTCCAAGGGCTGAGCGAAATATTCACTGAAAATTGCAACAGAAGCCAAAACAAGAAAAACTACCCCAAATCCCAATGGAGGACTCCCCTAAAGCTCACAATTGTTGTGTTTCATCTTTTCTTGTAATCACTCTTACTTCTTCTCTTTATTTGATTAGATACCATACTGCTTCCCCTCACTTTTTTACTAAGTATAATTGCCATAATCATCCCACTATCCATGTGAATGCTATGTGATGCCCAAACTTACCACTTAGTATTTTGACTTGACTCTCCTATGTATGCTAACATGGGAAAAATGAAGATATCACTTGAGAAAAGATCTCACGAAACTGGTAAAAGTGCTATCTCCTATAACAATGGCTCTCAACGTGTGGGGGGCAACCCTTCTGTGGGTCAAGTGGCCCTGTCACAGGGGTCATCTAAGACCATTGGAAAACATAGACATTTACATTATAACTCATAACAGTAGCAAATTACAGTTATGAAATAAAAGTAAAATAATTTTGTGGTTGTGGGTCATCACAATGTGAGGAACACATTTAAAGGCTCACAACATTAGGAAGGTTGAGCCACTGTCCCACATGGAGACAGTCGGAATCACATGGTGTCTTTCCAATTAATTGCCCAGGATAACCTTGCTAGCCTCCAGCAGCGTCGTCTTATGTATATTCGAGGTGTACTCCTGCTCAGTCACTCAACATACCTAATTAGCGCTTGGTCCCATATGCAAATAGGTAGAATGTGAATGAATTTGTAACTAGGTCCTAGAGATCATTCCATCTGCCTCTTCTCAGTGCTTCTGCTGTAAACACTTCTCACAAAGCAAGCAGATGTGATTCACTGCTGTGGATGGACCCTTCTTACCTCTATGTCTATTTTAGATCTTTGATATTTGAATATACGATTATAACTCTTTCAGTGGAGTCTTCCCAACCTAGTCAGAGACATTTATGTGGTCTGTCACGTCACCATGGCTGGGCGGGAATGAGCCTTCAGACTTAGTTTTTGTTATGTTACTCTGCCTTTTCTTATTAACCTCTGGATGGGGACTGCCCAGGTTACCAACTGTCCAGAACCCCAGTCCAAGACTTTATTTCACAACTCTTATGCCCTTGGCAAGATTGGTTCTATGAACTTATATGACATAAAATCCTTAGAATACTTACTTACAGTATGACATTATTATTATTATTATTATTATTATTATTATTTAAATATAGTGTGTGCGTGTGTCATGGAGTGCATGTGGAGGTCAGATGATAATTTTTGGCAATCAGTTCTCTCCTTCTCCTGTGTGGGTCTTGGCAATCACACTCAAGTAGGTAGTCAGGCTTGCCAGCAAGCCATCTCACCAGCTTTAAAGTTATTTCTCATTAATTTTACTCAGAGGGTTAATTACCTCACATTAGGCATGAAAACTTTAGCAACTTTTCTTCTTCTTTCATTTTCTTTTATATTTTTTATTTCACTTTACATCCCAATCACAGCCCCTTCCATCCTCTTTTTCCAGTCCCACCCTTATACATTCCTCTCTCCATTTCCCCCTCCCCTTCTCCTCAGAAAAGGGGAACCCCTCCCCCCGGAAAGCTATATTTTGGTTCCTTGGTTCACTCTTCCAATCAAGGCCATGGAGATGCCACCTGTCATCCAGAAAACAGCTATAATTTCAGAGCATGAAAGAGTCCTCTACTTCAGTTGTAATGTTACCTTTCTAGTTCCATGATAGAACAGCTGAGGAAATAAACCTAATAAAGGGCAGGGTTTGTTTTGGCTTGAGATGCGTAGGTTTCAGTCCACGGTCACTTGGCCCTCATGATTTTACCCGTGACAGTGTAGGTCATCATAACAGAAGTAGTGCAGAAGGCTGCTCACCTCCTGATGGGTGAGAAGTCGGAGAGAGATTGGGGTTGTGATGTATCTTTCAAGGGTATACCCCTAATGACCTAATATCTTTTCATTTGGCCCTATTTTTTAAAGATTCCACCACTTCACAATATACCACAGGCTATGGACCAAACATTGACACACATGCCTTTAAAGAACATTCTAGATCCAGACTTTAGCGGATGTCATGCATCAGTCATGACATTTAGACTGTTTAGGTTTACTATCTTCATTTGTGAATATCTAAATAGCATAATCTATTTAAAGTATCTCTTATACAGGGCAATGGTGGCACACACCTTTAATCCTAGCACTTGGGAGGCAGAGGCAGGGGGATTTCTGAGTTCCAGGGCAGCCTGGTCTACAGAGTGAGTTCCAGGACAGCCAGGGCTACACAGAGAAACCCTGTCTCAGAAAAAAAAAAGAAAAAAGAAGTATCTCTTGTCGCTTTTTGTGTAGATCTCCATAGTAGTATGTAATTTTATTGTATATGTCATGAAATGAGTTATGTAACTGGTGTTATTAGGGTCCAGAATTTAAAAATGAAAAACTTTAATGAGTGTTTACTTGGAGATGAAATGTACCTTAAAATAGGAGGGGAGATGGGAGGGATAACTAATGTGAAAGACTTTTTGAAATAGCCATATGGAACTCTATTCTTGTAAGAGCTTCCCAAAACATATACATATGCAAAAATAATTTAAATGGAATTACCCTATAGTGGGTGACAAAATTCCAATTAGACACTCCATGCTACTAAATAAAAATACTAGTGTCAGGAATGGCATATTTCTCTTGGAGTTGTTGACTAATGGGGTCCCACAGACTCCTAAACATTACAGACTATAAGCAATTCTTTTGGTTATTTTCTGTCTTAGTCAGAGTTTCTATTCATGCACAAACATCATGACCAAGAAGCAAGTTGGGGAGGAAAAGGTTTATTCAGCTTACTTCCACATTGTTGTTCATCACCAGAGGAAGTCAGGACTGGAACTCAAGCAGGTCAGGAAGCAGGAGCTGACACAGAGGCCATGGAGGGATGTTCCTTACTGGCTTGCTTTCCCTGGTTTGCTCAGCCTGCTCTCTTATAGAACCCAAGACTTCCAGCCCAGGGATGGCACCACCCACAAGGGGCCCTACCCCCTTGATCACTAATTGAGAAAATGCCCCACAGCTGGATCTCATGGAGGTACTTTCCCAACTGAAACTCCCTTCTCTGTGATAACTCCAGCATGGGTCAAGTTGACACAAAACCAGCCAGTACATTCTCCAAAACATGACATTAAGACCCTATTGCTGAAGACACAACATCCATGAGTCATAGAACGAATCTGGACGAATCTGGTACTGAACCGAAAGCCTCATCCCTACTCCCTAGCTTTCATAATGCTCGAAGGTGACATGCATTCTGCAAGAGAAGACAGGTAATCTAACAGTCTCATCTGGGTGTGAACACTGAGAGCTATGACAATGGCTGGCCTGATAAGTCAGATGTCCCCACTAGTTCAATAGTGGCACAAATGTATGGGAGTAACCAACCACATTATGATTGAATCCAAGGCTCACCGCATGATATAGAACCCATACCAGGCACTGTTAATAAGAACAAAGGTCTGGCCCTAGATATATTACAGGCCCTGTGGGAGAACCTAATACCATATATTACTCTGCTAAATGGGTGTAGTAGTCAACTGACCCCTAGCAACTTCTTGGTACACTTAGTATATCAGTACATCTCTCAACACTCATCAGAGAAGCTGCTTCTTTTTTTTTATTAGATATTTTCTTTATTTACATGTAAATTTCTCCTTTCCCAGTTTCCCCTCCAGAAAACAAACAAACAAACAAACAAAAACAACAAAAATAAACCACTGTTGCCTCCCCCCTCCCCATGCCTGCCACCCCACCCTCCCCCACTTATTGGCCCTGGCATTCCCTTACACTGGGGCACAGAACCTTCACAGGGCCGAGGTCCTCTCC